>NC_087401.1:3204892-3207392 GCF_031307605.1 Tribolium castaneum | reverse complement strand
TTCAAACAAAAACGGTTTATTTTAGACGATCTTTTGCTTTGAACATGAAAACATACATCAAACAGACTAAAAACGTATTAATCTGGCATAAAAGAACAATTTATGTATCACTTTGGATAAAGGCAGCTAATCCTATTCGTTTCATTGCTTAAAATAGACAAAATTGTTAATAAATCTAACAAAAACGCTGTATTCTAGCACAAAATACTAATTACATTATAGTTTCGACGAGAATAGCTTATTTGGAATGATTCTATGCTTCCAAACGAGTAAATTTTTATTGAACAGACGCCAAACATCATGTTTTGTCCTATAAAGACATTTTATATTGCAGTTTGTATTAAAACAAAATATTTTCGTTGATTCTTTGTTAGAAGCAGCAAACCTAACATTAAAGAATCTGAAAACTTTGTATTCGGACACAAACCACTGAATTTTGTATCAGTTTAGACAAAAACGGTTGATTTTCGACAATATTTTGCTTTGAACAAGAAAACTTATATCAAACTGACTAAAAACGTCTTATTTTAGTACAAAACAAAAGATTTGCGTTATAGTCTTAACGAGAGCTGTTAATTTCAAACGGTTCTATGCTTTGAAACGAGTAAACTTTCACTGCACAGAGGAAAAACATCTTATTTCGCCTTTTAAAAACGATTCATGCCACAGTTTGGATAAAAACCAATTATTTTCGTTAATTCATTGTTACAAACATGAAACCTTACATCAAAGTAACTGAAAACCCCTTATTCAGGCACAGAAATTCGAATTACGTTTCAGTCTGGACAAAAACTGCTTACTTTAGACGATCCTTTGTTTTGAATACAAAAACTTACATTAAAAAGATTAAAAACGTCTTATTCTGGCTGAAAACTGCAAATTATATATTACTCTAGATAAAAGCAATTTATCCTGATTACTCCTTTACTTAGAATAGAGTAAACTTGTATAAAATTTAATGAAAACTTTAAATTTCGTCTCAAAGAAATAATTTACGTTATAGTTTTGACCAGCACTGTTTATTTCAAACGATTTTATTATTTGAAACTAATGAACTTTTATGGGGCAGATGCAAAACCACATATTACCATATAAAGCGTTGTTTTAAAGCAAATTATTACCTTTTGCAACAAGAAATTTCACGTCAAAGAAACTGAAAACATCGTATCCATGCACAAATATCGAATTACGTATCAGTTTAGGCAAATACAGCTTATTTTAAACGATTCCTTGCTATAAACAAGAAAAATTTTATCAAACATATTGAAAATGTCTTATTCTCGAAAATAAGAGCAAATTATGTATCAGTTTTAACAAAAGCGGATTACTCTGTTTGATTCTATGCTTAGAGTAGAGTAAACTACTATAAAACGTAATGAAAACTCTATATTCAAGCTCAAAAGAACAAATTACGTTATAGTTTTGACAAAAAAAAATTATTTCGGACGACTACATATTTCGAAGTAAGCAAACTTTAATTGAACAAGTGCAAAAGCTAATACTTTGCTTTAAAATAACGATTTATGTGGTAATATGGTATTTTGCATCTGTCCTATAAAAGTTTACTCGTTTCGCTCCATTGAATCATTCGAAATAAATTATTTTGACAACAACGAAAATAATTTTTTTGTTTAAACTGTAACATGTCGTTTTTATAAAACGAACTAAGACGTTTGGCATCTGTTTAGTGAAAGTTTTCTCGTTTGGGGGCATAAAATCGTTTCAAATTAACAGTTCTGATCAAAACTATAACGTAAATTATTTCTTTGAGACGAAATTTAAAGTTTTCATTAAGTTTTATACAAGTTTACTCTATTCTAAGTAAAGGAGTAATCAGGTTAAATTGCTTTTATCTAGAGTAATATATAATTTGCAGTTTTCAGCCAGAATAATACGTTTTTAATCTTTTTAATGTAAGTTTTTGTATTCAAAACAAAGGATCGTCTAAAGTAAGTAGTTTTTGTCCAGACTGAAACGTAATTCGAATTTCTGTGCCTGAATAAGGGGTTTTCAGTTACTTTGATGTAAGGTTTCATGTTTATAACAATGAATTAACGAAAATAATTGGTTTTTATCCAAACTGTGGCATGAATCGTTTTTAAAAGGCGAAATAAGATGTTTTTCCTCTGTACAGTGAAAGTTTACTCGTTTCAAAGCATAGAACCGTTTGAAATTAACAGCTCTCGTTAAGACTATAACGCAAATCTTTTGTTTTGTGTTAAAATAAGACGTTTTTAGTCAGTTTGATATAAGTTTTCTTGTTCAAAGCAAAATATTGTCGAAAATCAACGGTTTTTGTCTAAACTGATACAAAATTCGGTGGTTTGTGTCCGAATACAAAGTTTTCAGATTCTTTAATGTTAGGTTTGCTGCTTCTAACAAAGAATCAACGAAAATATTTTGTTTTAATACAAACTGCAATATAAAATGTCTTTATAGGACAAATCATGATGTTTGGCATCTGATTAATAAAAATTTACTCGTTTGGAAGCATGAATCA
>NC_087401.1:3169892-3202392 GCF_031307605.1 Tribolium castaneum | reverse complement strand
TCCAATACTTTATTAGAAGAAAAAGGAGGTGACATAAAAGTCACTGAAGTCTTCAGAGTCGTTTTTAAATGCTGCATTTTTGTCTTAATCTCAAACATTGAAAACTGAATTACATTTTTGTTCAGTAACAGTTACAGTTTTCTTATTGGTTTTTTGCTTATATCTCGAAAACAGTTCCTCCTATCAAATTTTATCTTTCTTTCAAAATTAAAGCTGATAAAATTTCCAACAAAATAGTTATTTACATTTTTCTTGTAGGACCAAGCATAAACGAGTTATAGAGTTGGATATAAATAATATTTAACAAAAATTTGCTTTAAAATAAAATGCTTGATAAACCGGAATTAAACTAAATTAATTGTGTCTAACACTTTAGTAGAGGAAAAAGGAGAAGACATAAAAGTCACTAAATGTTTCAGAGTCGTCTTTAGTCGTCATATTAATAACAATAACATTAATAATAATAATACTAATAGTACTAAATTTGCTTATATGCAAACGCTAAATTAAGGTAACAGTTTTTTGGTTTCTTGCTTATATCTCGAAAACAGTTACTCCAATCAATTTTTATCTTTTTTTCAAAATTAAAGCTGATAAAATTTCCTACAAAATAGTTATTTGCATTTTTTTGTAGGACCAACCATAAGCGAGTTATAGAGTTGGATATAAATAATCTTTAACAAAAATTTGTTTTAAAATAAAATGTTTGAAAAACCGAAATTAAACTAAATTAATTGTGTCTAACACTTTAGTAGAGAAAAAAGAAGAAGACATAAAAGTCACCAAAGTCTTCAGAGTTGTTTTTAGTACTAAATTTGCTTATATGCAAGCCCTTAATTAAGGTAACAGTTTTTTGGTTTTTTGCTTATATCTCGAAAACAGTTACTCCTATCAATTTTTATCTTTTCACTAAAATTAAAGCTGATAAAATTTCCTACAAAATAGTTATTTGCATTTTTCATGTAGGACTAACCATAAGCGAGATATAAGTTTGAAAATAATTGATATTTAAAAAAAAATGTCCTTTAACAGAAAATGTCTTGTGATTTAAAATACACTTAATTTATTGGGTCCAATACTTTATTAGAAGAAAAAGGAGGTGACAGAAATGTCACTGAAGTTTTTAGAGTCGTTTGTAAATGATGCATTTTCGTCTTCGTCTCAAACATTGAAAACTGAATTACATTTTTGTTCAGTAACTGTAACAGTTTTCACTTTGGTTTTTTGCTTATATCTCGAAAACATTTACTCTTATCAATTTTTATCTTTCTTTCAAAATTAAATCTGATAAAATTTCCTACAAAATAGTTACATGCATTTCTTTTGTAGGACATACCGTAAGCGAGTTAAAGAGTTAGATATAAATAATCTTTAACAAAAATTTGCTTTAAAATTAAATGTTTGAAAAACTGAAATTAAACTAAATTAATTGTGTCTAACACTTTAGTAGAGGAAAATGGAAAAAACATAAAAGTCACTAAAGGTTTCAGAGTCGTCTTTAGTCGTCATATTAATAACAATAACATTAATAATAATAATGCTAATAGTACTATATTTGCTTATATGCAAGCGCTTAATTAAGGTAACAGTTTTTTGGTTTCCTGCTTATATCTCGAAAACAGTTACTCCTATCAATTTTTACCTTTTTACTAAAATTAAAGCTGATAAAATTTCCTACAAAATAGTAATTTGCATTTTTCATGTAGGACTATCCATAAGCGAGATATAAGTTTGAAAATAATTAATATTTAAAAAAAAAGTGTTTTAATAGAAAATGTGTTGGGATTTAAAATACACTTAATTTATTGGGTCCAATAGTTTATTAGAAGAAAAAGGAGGTGACATAAAAGTCACTGAAGACTTCAGAGTCGATTTTAAATGCTGCATTTTCGTCTTCGTCTCAAACATTGACAACTGAATTACATTTTTGTTCAGTAACAGTTACAGTTTTCTTATTGGTTTTTTGCTTATATCTCGAAAACTGTTACTCCTATCAATTTTTATCTTTATTTCAAAATTAAAGCTGATAAAATTTCCTACAAAATCGTTAATTGCATTTTTCTTGTAGGACCAACCATAAGCGAGTTATAGAGTTGGATATAATAAATAATTAACAAAAATTTGCTTTAAAATATAATGTTTGAAAAACTGAAATTAAACTAATTTAATTGTGTCTAACACTTTAGTAGAGGAAAAAGAAAAAGACATAAAAGTCACTAAAGGTTTCAGGGTCGTCTTTAGTCGTCATATTAATAACAATAACATTAATGATAATAATACTAATAGTACTAAATTTGCTTATATGCAAACGCTTAATTAAGGTAACAGTGTTTTGGTTTCATGCTTATATCTCGAAAACAGTTACTCCTATCAATATTTATCTTTTTACTAAAATTAAAGCTGATAAAATTTACTACAAAATAGTTATTTGCATTTCTTTTGTAAGACCAACCATAAGCGAGTTATAGAGTTGGATATAAATAATCTTCAACAAAAATTTGCTTTAAAATAAAATGTTTGAAAAACCAAAATTAAACTAAATTAATTGAGTCTAACACTTTAGTATAGGAAAAAGGAGAAGACATAAAAGTCACCAAAGTCTTCAGAGTCGATTTTAGTCGTCATTTTAATAACAATAACATTAATAATAATAATACTAATAGTACTAAATTTGCTTATATGCAAGCGCTTTATTAAGGTAACAGTTTTTTGGTTTCTTGCTTATATCTCGAAAACAGTTACTCCTATCAATTTTTATCTTTTTACTAAAATTAAAGCTGATAAAATTTCCTACAAAATAGTTATTTGCATTTTTCTTGTAGGACCAAGCATAAGCGATTTATAGAGATGGATATAAATAATATTTAACAAAAATTTGCTTTAAAATAATATGTTTGAAATACTGAAATTAAACTAAATTAATTGTGTCTAACACTTTAGTAGAGGAAAAAGAAGAAGACATAAAAGTCACTAAAGGTTTGAGAGTCGCCTTTAATCGTCATATTAATAACAATAACATTAATAATAATATTACTAATAGTACTAAATTTGCTTATATGCAAACGCTTAATTAAGTTAACAGTTTTTTGGTTTCTTGCTTATATCTCGAAAACATTTACTCCTATCAATTTTTATCTTTTTACTAAAATTAAAGCTGATAAAATTTCCTACAAAATAGTAATTTGCATTTTTCATGTAGGACTAACCATAAGCGAGATATAAGTTTGAAAATAACTAATATTTAAAAAAAAGTGTTTTAACAGAAAATGTCTTGTGATTTAAAATACACTTAATTTATTGGGTCCAATACTTTATTAGAAGAAAAAGGAGGTGACATAAAAGTCACTGAAGTCTTCAGAGTCGATTTTAAATGCTGCATTTTCGTCTTCGTCTCAAACATTGAAAACTGAATTACATTTTTGCTCAGTAACAGTTACAGTTTTCTTATTGGTTTTTTGCTTATATCTCGAAAACTGTTACTCCTATCAATTTTTATCTTTCTTTCAAAATTAAAGCTGATAAAATTTCCTACAAAATCGTTATTTGCATTTTTCTTGTAGGACCAACCATAAGCGAGTTATAGAGTTGGATATAAATAATCTTTAACAAAAATTTGCTTTAAAATAAAATGTTTGAAAAACCAATATTAAACTAAATTAATTGGGTCTAACACTTTAGTAGAGGAAAAAAAAGACATAAAGTCACCAAAGTCTTCAGAGTTGTTTTTAGTACTAAATTTGCTTATATGCAAGCGCTTAATTAAGGTAACAGTTTTTTGGTTTCCTGCTTATATCTCGAAAACAGTTACTCCTATCAATTTTTACCTTTTTACTAAAATTAAAGCTGATAAAATTTCCTACAAAATAGTAATTTGCATTTTTCATGTAGGACTATCCATAAGCGAGATATAAGTTTGAAAATAATTAATATTTAAAAAAAAAGTGTTTTAACAGAAAATGTGTTGGGATTTAAAATACACTTAATTTATTGGGTCCAAAAGTTTATTAGAAGAAAAAAGAGGTGACATAAAAGTCACTGAAGACTTCAGAGTCGATTTTAAATGCTGCATTTTCGTCTTCGTCTCAAACATTGACAACTGAATTACATTTTTGTTCAGTAACAGTTACAGTTTTCTTATTGGTTTTTTGCTTATATCTCGAAAACTGTTACTCCAATCAATTTTTATCTTTATTTCAAAATTAAAGCTGATAAAATTTCCTACAAAATCGTTAATTGCATTTTTCTTGTAGGACCAACCATAAGCGAGTTATAGAGTTGGATATAATAAATATTTAACAAAAATTTGCTTTAAAATAAAATGTTTGAAAAACTGAAATTAAACTAATTTAATTGTGTCTAACACTTTAGTAGAGGAAAAAGAAAAAGACATAAAAGTCACTAAAGGTTTCAGGGTCGTCTTTAGTCGTCATATTAATAACAATAACATTAATGATAATAATACTAATAGTACTAAATTTGCTTATATGCAAACGCTTAATTAAGGTAACAGTGTTTTGGTTTCTTGCTTATATCTCGAAAACAGTTACTCCTATCAATATTTATCTTTTTACTAAAATTAAAGCTGATAAAATTTACTACAAAATAGTTATTTGCATTTCTTTTGTAAGACCAACCATAAGCGAGTTATAGAGTTGGATATAAATAATCTTCAACAAAAATTTGCTTTAAAATAAAATGTTTGAAAAACCAAAATTAAACTAAATTAATTGAGTCTAACACTTTAGTATAGGAAAAAGGAGAAGACATAAAAGTCACCAAAGTCTTCAGAGTCGATTTTAGTCGTCATTTTAATAACAATAACATTAATAATAATAATACTAATAGTACTAAATTTGCTTATATGCAAGCGCTTTATTAAGGTAACAGTTTTTTGGTTTCTTGCTTATATCTCGAAAACAGTTACTCCTATCAATTTTTATCTTTTTACTAAAATTAAAGCTGATAAAATTTCCTACAAAATAGTTATTTGCATTTTTCTTGTAGGACCAAGCATAAGCGATTTATAGAGATGGATATAAATAATATTTAACAAAAATTTGCTTTAAAATAAAATGTTTGAAATACTGAAATTAAACTAAATTAATTGTGTCTAACACTTTAGTAGAGGAAAAAGAAGAAGACATAAAAGTCACTAAAGGTTTGAGAGTCGCCTTTAATCGTCATATTAATAACAATAACATTAATAATAATATTACTAATAGTACTAAATTTGCTTATATGCAAACGCTTAATTAAGTTAACAGTTTTTTGGTTTCTTGCTTATATCTCGAAAACAGTTACTCCTATCAATTTTTATCCTTTTACTAAAATTAAAGCTGATAAAATTTCCTACAAAATAGTAATTTGCATTTTTCATGTAGGACTAACCATAAGCGAGATATAAGTTTGAAAATAACTAATATTTAAAAAAAAGTGTTTTAACAGAAAATGTCTTGTGATTTAAAATACACTTAATTTATTGGGTCCAATACTTTATTAGAAGAAAAAGGAGGTGACATAAAAGTCACTGAAGTCTTCAGAGTCGATTTTAAATGCTGCATTTTCGTCTTCGTCTCAAACATTGAAAACTGAATTACATTTTTGCTCAGTAACAGTTACAGTTTTCTTATTGGTTTTTTGCTTATATCTCGAAAACTGTTACTCCTATCAATTTTTATCTTTCTTTTAAAATTAAAGCTGATAAAATTTCCTACAAAATCGTTATTTGCATTTTTCTTGTAGGACCAACCATAAGCGAGTTATAGAGTTGGATATAAATAATCTTTAACAAAAATTTGCTTTAAAATAAAATGTTTGAAAAACCAATATTAAACTAAATTAATTGGGTCTAACACTTTAGTAGAGGAAAAAAAAGACATAAAGTCACCAAAGTCTTCAGAGTTGTTTTTAGTACTAAATTTGCTTATATGCAAGCGCTTAATTAACGTAACAGTTTTTTGGTTTCTTGCTTATATCTCGAAAACAGTTACTCCTATCAATTTTTATCTTTCTACTAAAATTAAAGCTGATAAAATTTCCCACAAAATAGTAATTTGCATTTTTCATGTAGGACTAACCATAAGCGAGATATAAGTTTGAAAATAATTAATATTTGAAAAAAAAGTGTTTTAACAGAAAATGTCTTGGGATTTAAAATACACTTAATTTATTGGGTCCAATACTTTATTAGAAGAAAAAGGGGGTGACATAAAAGTCACTGAAGTCTTCAGAGTCGATTTTAAATGCTGCATTTTCGTCTTCGTCTCAAACATTGAAAACTGAATTACATTTTTGTTCAGTAACAGTTACAGTTTTCTTATTGGGTTTTTGCTTATATCTCAAAAACTGTTACTCCTATCAATTTTTATCTTTCTTTTAAAATTGAAGCTGATAAAATTTCCAACAAAATCGTTATTTGCATTTTTCTTGTAGGACCAACCATAAGCGAGTTATAGAGTTGGATACAAATAATCTTTAACAAAAATTTGCTTTAAAATAAAATGTTTGAAAAACCGATATTAAACTAAATTAATTGGGTCTAACACTTTAATAGAGGAAAAAGGAGAAGACATAAAGTTACCAAAGTCTTCAGAGTTGTTTTTAGTACTAAATTTGCTTATATGCAAGCGCTTAATTAAGGTAACAGTTTTTTTGTTTCTTGCTTATATCTCGAAAACAGTTACTCCTATCAATTTTTATCTTTTTACTAAAATTAAAGCTGATAAAATTTCCTACAAAATAGTAATTTGCATTTTTCATGTAGGACTAACCATAAGCGAGATATAAGTTTGAAAATAATTAATATTTAAAAAAAAGTGTTTTAACAGAAAACGTCTTGGGATTTAAAATACACTTAATTTATTGGGTCCAATAGTTTATTAGAAGAAAATGGAGGTGACATAAAAGTCACTGAAGTCTTCAGAGTCGATTTTAAATGCTGCATTTTCGTCTTCGTCTCAAACATTGAAAACTGAATTACATTTTTGTTCAGTAACAGTTACAGTTTTCTTATTGGTTTTTTGCTTATATCTCGAAAACTGTTACTCCAATTAATTTTTATCTTTATTTCAAAATTAATGCTGATAAAATTTCCTACAAAATCGTTATTTGCATTTTTCATGTAGGACCAACCATAAGCGAGTTATAGAGTTGGATATAACTAATATTTATCTACGATCATCAAATAATATAACCATTACTGTTGTGAAAGTTCCACTGTAAATTTTCATTTTATCCATCGACAAATTAAAAGAAGTCTCTGATTGGTTTTCACCCATGGGTAAAATTGACAGAATTTTTTATCCATTGGGATTGGGACCAATCAAAATTGAAAATATTGGAATTTTATCTTTTCCACCACTTTTATGTTGGCAATTGTGTGCCGTAACCGCAGCAATATAACCAAACAAGCCAAATCAGCTGACAACAAAAACAAACAGCTAATTATTTAGTCGGAACTAGGAGTGAAATCTGTGATTGTTCAAGCAGTTTTTTGTGACAGAAAGTTATTTAAAATGTTGGAAGAAGAGAATGAAATGACCTGCACGCCACCTGACATTCGCAATATCGCAACGAGTGGAATAGAAAATCTTCTACCACCAAAATCGCGGCACAAATATGAGTGTGTTTATGAAAAGTTTTTAAAATGGCGCGCAGAAAAAAATACAACTTCTTTTTCTGAAAATATTATATTAAGTTATTTTGTGATGCTTGCAGAAAAGTATTCATCTTCTTCTCTTTGGAGTTACTACTCAATGCTTAAAAGTACGTTAGTCATTCGTCACGATATACATATTGAGAACTATAAAAAACTTGAAGCATTTTTGAAGCGCAAATCTGAGACATACAAACCTAAAAAATCGAAAACTTTATCTTCGGAAAATATAAAAGAGTTTATCGAGAAGGCACCAGATGAAAAATATCTTGTAACGAAGGTAAAAAACACAAACTGTTATATACAAATTATTAAATACCTGCATTTCTTCAAGGTGGCTGTAATAATGGGTATAATGGGTGCCTGCAGATCTCAAGAATTGCATGCAATGAAACTAGAGCACATCGATGATTTAGATTGAGCTTTGCTTGTCAAAATTCCCGATACCAAAAGTTACTCCTATCAATTTTTATCTTTTTACTAAAATTAAAGCTGATAAAATTTCCTACAAAATAGTTATTTGCATTTTTCTTGTAGGACCAAGCATAAGCGAGTTATAGAGATGGATATAAATAATATTTAACAAAAATTTGCTTTAAAATAAAATGTTTGAAATACTGAAATTAAACTAAATTAATTGTGTCCAACACTTTAGTCGTCATATTAATAACAATAACATTAATAATAATAATAATAATAGTAATAAATTTGCTTATATGCAAGCGCTTAATTAAGGCAACAGTTTCTTGCTTATATCTCGAAAACAGTTACTCCTATCAATTTTTATCTTTTTACAAAAATTAAAGCTGATAAAATTTCCTACAAAATAGTTATTTGCATTTTTTATGTAGGACTAACCATAAGCGAGATATAAGTTTGAAAATAATTAATATTTAAAAAAAAAGTACTTTGACAGAAAATGTCTTGTGATTTATAATACACTTAATTTATTGGGTCCAATACTTTATTAGAAAAAGGAGGTGACATAAAAGTCACTGAAGTCTTCAGAGTCGTTTTTAAATGCTGCATTTTTGTCTTAGTCTCAAATATTGAAAACTGAATTACATTTTTGTTCAGTAACAGTTACAGTTTTCTTATTGGTTTTTGGCTTATATCTCGAAACCAGTTACTCCTATCAATTTTTACCTTTTTTTCAAAATTAAAGCTGATAAAATTTCCTACAAAATAGTTAATTGCATTTTTTTTGTAAGGCCAACCATAAGCGAGTTATAGAGTTGGATATAAATAATCTTTAACAAAAATTTGCTTTAAAATAAAATGTTTGAAAATCCGAAATTAAACTAAATTAATTAAGACTAACACATTAGTAGAGGAAAAAAGAGAAGACATAAAAGTCACCAAAGTCTTCAGAGTCGTTTTTAGTCGTCATATTAATAACAATAAAATTAATAATAATAATACTAATATTACTAAATTTGCTTATATGCAAGCGCTTAATTAAGGCAACAGTTTCTTGCTTATATCTCGAAAACAATTACTCTTATCAATTTTTATCTTTTTACAAAAATTAAAGCTGATAAAATTTCCTACAAAATAGTTATTTGCATTTTTTGTGTAGGACTAACCATAAGCGAGATATAAGTTTGAAAATAATTAATATTTAAAAAAAAAGTGCTTTGACAGAAAATGTCTTGTGATTTATAATACACTTAATTTATTGGGTCCAATACTTTATTAGAAGAAAAAGGAGGTGACATAAAAGTCACTGAAGTTTTAAGAGTCGTTTTTAAATGCTGCATTTTCGTCTTCGTCTCAAACATTGAAAACTGAATTACATTTTTGTTCAGTAACTGTAACAGTTTTCACTTTGGTTTTTTGCTTATATCTCGAAAACAATTACTCTTATCAATTTTTATCTTTCTTTCAAGATTAAAGCTGATAAAATTTCCTACAAAATAGTGATTTGCATTTTTTTTGTAAGACCAACCATAAGCGAGTTATAGTGTTGGATATAAATAATCATTAACAAAAATTTGCATTAAAATAAAATGTTTGAAAAACCGAAATTAAACTAAATAAATTGAGTCTAACACTTTAGTATAGGAAAAAGGAGAAGACATAAAAGTCACCAAAGTCTTGAGAGTCGTTTTTAGTCGTCATATTAATAACAATAACATTAATAATAATAATACTAATATTACTAAATTTGCTTATATGCAAGCGCTTAATTAAGATAACAGTTTCTTGCTTATATCTCGAAAACAGTTACTCCTATCAATTTTTATCTTTTTACTAAAATTAAAGCTGATAAAATTTCCTACAAAATATTTATTTGCATTTTTTATGTAGGACTAACCATAAGCGAGATATAAGTTTGAAAATAATTAATATTTAAAAAAAAGTGCTTTAACAGAAAATGTCTTGTGATTTAAAATACACTTAATTTATTGGGTCCAATACTTTATTAGAAGAAAAAGGAGGTGACATAAAAGTCACTGAAGTCTTCAGAGTCGTTTTTAAATGCTGCATTTTCGTCTTCGTCTCAAACATTGAAAACTGAATTACATTTTTTTCAGTAACTGTAACAGTTTTTACTTTGGTTTTTTGCTTATATCTCGAAAACACCAAAATAGTTATTTACATTTTTCTTGTAGGACCAAGCATAAGCAAGTTATAGAGTTGGATATAAATAATATTAAACAAAAATTTGCTTTAAAATAAAATGTTTGAAAAACTGAAATTAAACTAAATTAATTGTGTCTAACACTTTAGTAGAGGAAAAAGAAAGAGACATAAAAGTCACTTAAGTCTTAGAGTTGTCTTTAGTCGTCATATTAATAACAATAACATTTATAATAACAATACTAGTAGTACTAAATTTGCTTATATGCAAGCGCTTAATTAAGGTAACAGTTTTTTTGTTTTTTGCTTATATCTCGAAAACAGTTACTCCTATCAATTTTTACTTTTTCACCAAAATTAAAGGTGATAAAATTTCCTACAAAATAGTTATTTGCATTTTTCATGTAGAACTAACCATAAGCGAGATATAAGTTTGAAAATAATTAATAATTAAAAAAAAGTGTTTAACAGAAAATGTCTTGTGATTTAAAATACACTTAATTTATTGGGTCCAATACTTTATTAGAAAAAAAAGGAGGTGACATAAAAGTCACTGAAGTTTTCAGAGTCGTTTTTAAATGCTGCATTTTTGTCTTCGTCTCAAACATTGAAAACTGTATTACATTTTTGTTCAGTAACAGTTACAGTTTTCTTATTGGTTTTTTGCTTATATCTCGAAAACAGTTACTCCTATCAAACTTTATCTTTTTTTCAAAATTAAAGCTGATAAAATTTCCAACAAAATAGTTATTTACATTTTTCTTGTAGGACCAAGCATAAACGAGTTATAGAGTTGGATATAAATAATATTTAACAAAAATTTGCTTTAAAATAAAATGCTTGAAAAACCGGAATTAAACTAAATTAATTGTGTCTAACACTTTAGTAGAGGAAAAAGGAGAAGACATAAAAGTCACTAAATGTTTCAGAGTCGTCTTTAGTCGTCATATTAATAACAATAACATTAATAATAATAATACTAATAGTACTAAATTTGCTTATATGCAAACGCTTAATTAAGGTAACAGTTTTTTGGTTTCTTGCTTATATCTCGAAAACAGTTACTCCTATCAATTTTTATCTTTTTTTCAAAATTAAAGCTGATAAAATTTCCTACAAAATGGTTATTTGCATTTTTTTGTAGGACCAATCATAAGCGAGTTATAGAGTTGGATATAAATAATCTTTAAAAAAAATTTGCTTTAAAATAAAATGTTTGAAAAACCGAAATTAAACTAAATTAAGACTAACACTTTAGTAGAGGAACAAGGAGAAGACATAAAAGTCACCAAAGTCTTGAGAGTCGTTTTTAGTGGTCATATTAATAACAATAACATTAATAATAATAATAATACTAATATTACTAAATTTGCTTATATGCAAGCGCTTAATTAAGGTAACAGTTTTTTAGTTTCTTGCTTATTTCTCGAAAACAGTTACTCCTATTAATTTTTATTTTTTTACTAAAATTAAAGCTGATAAAATTTCCTACAAAATAGTAATTTGCATTTTTCATGTAGGACTAACCATAAGCGAGATATAAGTTTGAAAATAATTAACGACTCTGAAAACTTCAGTGACTTTTAAGTCACCTCCTTTTTTTTCTAATAAAGTATTGGACTCAATAAATTAAGTGTATTTTAAATCACAAGACATTTTCTGTTAAAGCACTTTTTTTTTAAATATTGATTATTTTCAAACTTACATCTCGCTTATGGTTAGTCCTACATGAAAAATGCAAATAACTATTTTGTTGGAAATTTTATCAGCTTTAATTTTAGTAAAAAGTTAAAAATTGATAGGAGTAACTGTTTTCGAGATATAAGCAAGAAACCAAAAAACTATTAACTTAATTAAGCGTTTGCATATAAGCAAATTTAGTACTATTAGTATTATTATTATTAATGTTATTGTTATTAATATGACGATTAAAGACGACTCTGAAATCTTTAGTGACTTTTATGTTTTCTTCTTTTTCCTCTACTAAAGTGTTAGACACAATTAATTTAGTTTAATTTCAGTATTTCAAACATTTTATTTTAAAGCAAATTTTTGTTAAATATTATTTAAATCCATCTCTATAACTCGCTTATGCTTGGTCCTACAAGAAAAATGCAAATAACTATTTCGTAGGAAATTTTATCAGCTTTAATTTTTGTTAAAAGATAAAAATTGATAGGAGTAACTGTTTTCGAGATATAAGCAAGAAACCAAAAAACTGTTACCTTAATAAAGCGCTTGTATATAAGCAGATATAGTACTATTAGTGTTATTATTATTAATGTTATTGTTATTAATATGAGGACTAAAAACGATTCTGAAGACTTTGGTGACTTTTATGTCTTTTTCTTTTTTCTCTACTAAAGTGTTAGACACAATTAATTTAGTTTAATTTCAGTATTTCAAACATTTTATTTTTAAGCAAGTTTTTGTTAAATATTATTTATATCCAACTTTATAACTCGCTTATGGTTGGTCCTACAAGAAAAATGCAAATAACTATTTTGTAGGAAATTTTATCAGCTTTAATTTTAGTAAAAAGATAAAAATTGATAGAAGTAACTGTTTTCGAGATATAAGCAAGAAACCAAAAAACTGTTACCTTAATAAAGCGCTTGCATATAAGCAGATATAGTACTATTAGTATTATTATTATTAATGTTATTGTTATTAATATGACGACTAAAAACGATTCTGAAGACTTTGGTGACTTTTATGTCTTTTTCTTTTTTCTCTACTAAAGTGTTAGACACAATTAATTTAGTTTAATTTCAGTTTTTCAAACAT
The DNA here is from genome assembly GCF_031307605.1 of Tribolium castaneum. Classification (NCBI taxonomy): domain Eukaryota; kingdom Metazoa; phylum Arthropoda; class Insecta; order Coleoptera; family Tenebrionidae; genus Tribolium; species Tribolium castaneum. The sequence continues at coordinate 3,189,368 of NC_087401.1, read as the reverse complement.
TTTATTTTAAAGCAAATTTTTCTTAAAGATTATTTATATCCAACTCTATAACTCGCTTATGGTTGGTCCTACAAAAAAAATGTTAAAAATTATTTTGTAGGAAATTTTATCAGCTTTAATTTTGAAGAAAAGATAAAAATTTATAGGAGTAACTGTTTTCGAGATATAAGCAAAAAACCAAAGTGAAAATTGTAACCGTTACTGAACAAAAATGTAATTCAGTTTTCAATGTTTGAGACGAAGACGAAAATGCAGCATTTAAAAACGACTCTGAAAACTTCAGTGACTTTTAAGTCACCTCTTTTTTTTTCTAATAAAGTATTGGACTCAATAAATTAAGTGTATTTTAAATCACAAGACATTTTCTGTTAAAGCACTTTTTTTTTAAATATTGATTATTTTCAAACTTACATCTCGCTTATGGTTAGTCCTACATGAAAAATGCAAATAACTATTTTGTTGGAAATTTTATCAGCTTTAATTTTAGTAAAAAGATAAAAATTGATAGGAGTAACTGTTTTCGAGATATAAGCAAGAAACCAAAAAACTGTTAACTTAATTAAGCGTTTGCATATAAGCAAATTTAGTACTATTAGTATTATTATTATTAATGTTATTGTTATTAATATGACGATTAAAGACGACTCTGAAATTTTTAGTGACTTTTATGTCTTCTTCTTTTTTCTCTACTAAAGTGTTAGACACAATTAATTTAGTTTAATTTCAGTATTTCAAACATTTTATTTTAAAGCAAATTTTTGTTAAATATTATTTAAATCCATCTCTATAACTCGCTTATGCTTGGACCTACAAGAAAAATGCAAATAACTATTTCGTAGGAAATTTTATCAGCTTTAATTTTAGTAAAAAATAAGAATTGATAGGAGTAACTGTTTTAGAGATATAAGCAAGAAACCAAAAAACTGTTACCTTAATAAAGCGCTTGCATATAAGCAAATTTAGTACTATTAGTATTATTATTATTAATGTTATTGTTATTAATATGACGACTAAAAACGATTCTGAAGACTTTGGTGACTTTTATGTCTTTTTCTTTTTTTTCTACTAAAGTGTTAGACTCAATTAATTTAGTTTAATTTCGGTTTTTCAAACATTTTATTTAAAGCAAATTTTTGTTAAATATTATTTATATCCAACTCTATAACTCGCATATGGTTGGTCCTACAAGAAAAATGCAAATAACTATTTTGTAGGAAGCTTTATCAGCTTTAATTTTAAAAGAAAGATAAAAATTGTTAGGAGTAACTGTTTTCGAGATATAAGCAAAAAACCAATAAGAAAACTGTAACAGTTACTGAACAAAAATGTAATTCAGTTTTCAATGTTTGAGACGAAGACGAAAATGCAGCATTTACAAACGACTCTAAAGACTTCAGTGACCTTTCTGTCACCTCTTTTTTTTTCTAATAAAGTATTGGACCCAATAAATTAAGTGTATTTTAAATCACAAGACATTTTCTGTTAAAGCACTTTTTTTTAAATTTTAATTATTTTCAAACTTATATCTCGCTTATGGTTAGTCCTACATTAATAATGCAATTAACTATTTTGTAGGAAATTTTATCAGCTTTAATTTTAGTAAAAAGATAAAAATTGATAGGAGTAACTGTTTTCGAGATATAAGCAAGAAACCAAAAAATTGTTACCTGAATTAAGCGTTTGCAAGTAAGCAAATTTAGTACTATTAGTATTATTATTATTAATGTTATTGTTATTAATATGACAACTAAAGACAACTCTGAAACCTTCAGTGACTTTTATGTCTTTTCCTTTTTCCTCTACTAAAGTGTTAGACACAGTTAAATTAGTTTAATTTCAGTTTTTCAAACATTTTATTTTAAAGCAAATTTTTGTTATATATTATTTATATCCAACTCTATAACTCGCTTATGTTTGGTCCTACAAGAAAAATGCAAATAACTATTTTGTAGAATATTTTATCAGCTTTAATTTTGAAAAAAAGACAAAAATTCATAGGAGTAACTGTTTTCGAGATATAAGCAAGAAACCAATAAACCGTTACCTTAATAAAGCGCTTGCATATAAGCAGATTTAGTACTATTAGTATTATTATTATTAATGTTATTGTTATTAATATGACGACTAAAAACAATTCTGAAGACTTTGGTGACTTTTATGTCTTTTTCTTTTTTCTCTACTAAAGTGTTAGACACAATTAATTTAGTTTAATTTCAGTATTTCAAACATTTTATTTTTAAGCAAGTTTTTGTTAAATATTATTTATATCCAACTTTATAACTCGCTTATGGTTGGTCCTACAAGAAAAATACAAATAACTATTTTGTAGGAAATGTTGTCAGCTTTAATTTTGAAAGAAAGATAAAAATTGATAGGAGTAACTGTTTTCGAGATATAAGCAAAAAACCAAAGTGAAAACTGTTACCGTTTCAGAACAAAAATGTAATTCAGTTTTCAATGTTTGAGACGAAGACGAAAATGCAGCATTTACAATCGACTCTGAAGACTTCAGTGACTTATATGTCACCCCCTTTTTCTTCTAATAAAGTATTGGACCTAATAAATTAAGTGTATTTTATAACACAAGACATTTTCTGTTAAAGCACTTTTTTTTTAAATATTAATTATTTTCAAACTTATATCTCGCTTATGGTTAGTCCTACATGAAAAATGCAAATAACTATTTTGTAGGAAATTTTATCAGCTTGAATTTTAGTAAAAAGATAAAAATTGATAGGAGTAACTGTTTTCGAGATATAAGCAAGAAACCAAAACACTGTTACCTTAATTAAGGGTTTGCATATAAGCAAATTTAGTACTATTAGTATTATTATTATTAATGTTATTGTTATTAATATGACAACTAATGACAACTCTGAAACCTTCAGTGACTTTTATGTCATTTCCTTTTTCCTCTACTAAAGTGCTAGACACAGTTAAATTAGTTTAATTTCAGTTTTTCAAACATTGTATTTTAAAGCAAATTTTTGTTATATATTATTTATATCCAACTCTATAACTCGCTTATGTTTGGTCCTACAAGAAAAATGCAAATAACTATTTTGTAGAATATTTTATCAGCTTTAATTTTGAAAAAAAGACAAAAATTCATAGGAGTAACCGTTTTCGAGATATAAGCAAGAAACCAAAAAACTGTTACCTTAATAAAGCGCTTGCATATAAGCAGATTTAGTACTATTAGTATTATTATTATTAATGTTATTGTTATTAATATGACGACTAAAAACAATTCTGAAGACTTTGGTGATTTTTATGTCTTTTTCTTTTTTCTCTACTAAAGTGTTAGACACAATTAATTTAGTTTAATTTCAGTATTTCAAACATTTTATTTTTAAGCAAGTTTTTGTTAAATATTATTTATATCCAACTTTATAACTCGCTTATGGTTGGTTCTACAAGAAAAATGCAAATAACTATTTTGTAGGAAATGTTATCAGCTTTAATTTTGAAAGAAAGATAAAAATTGATAGGAGTAACTGTTTTCGAGATATAAGCAAAAAACCAAAGTAAAAACTGTTACCGTTTCAGAACAAAAATGTAATTCAGTTTTCAATGTTTGAGACGAAGACGAAAATGCAGCATTTAAAATCGACTCTGAAGACTTCAGTGACTTATATGTCACCCCCTTTTTTTTCTAATAAAGTATTAGACCTAATAAATTAAGTGTATTTTAAATCACAAGACATTTTCTGTTAAAGCACTTCTTTTTTAAATATTAATTATTTTCAATCTTATATCTCGCTTATGGTTAGTCCTACATAAAAAATGCAAATAACTATTTTGTAGGAAATTTTATCAGCTTGAATTTTAGTAAAAAGATAAAAATTGATAGGAGTAACTGTTTTCGAGATATGAGCAAGAAACCAAAACACTGTTACCTTAATTAAGCGTTTGCATATAAGCAAATTTAGTACTATTAGTATTATTATTATTAATGTTATTGTTATTAATATGACGATTAAAGACAACTTTGAAACCTTTAGTAACTTTTATGTCTTCTTCTTTTTCCTCTACTAAAGTGTTAGACACAATTAAATTAGTTTAATTTCAGTTTTTCAAACATTTTATTTTAAAGCAAATTTTTGTTAAATATTATTTATATCCAACTCTATAACTCGCATATGGTTGGTCCTACAAGAAAAATGCAAATAACTATTTTGTAGAAAATTTTATCAGCTTTAATTTTGAAAGAAAGATAAAAATTGATAGGAGTAACTGTTTTCGAGATATAAGCAAAAAACCAATAAGAAAACTGTGACTGTTACTGAACAAAAATGTAATTCGGTTTTCAATGTTTGAGACGAAGACGAAACTGCAGCATTTAAAAACGACTCTGAAGACTTCAGTGACTTTTATGTCACTTCCTTTTTCTTCTAATATAGTATTGGACCCAATAAATTAAGTGTATTTTAAATCACAAGACATTTTCTGTTAAAGCACTTTTTTTTTAAATATTAATTATTTTCAATCATATATCTCGCTTATGGTTAGTCCTACATGAAAAATGCAAATAACTATTTTGTAGGAAATTTTATCAGCTTGAATTTTAGTAAAAAGATAAAAATTGATAGGAGTAACTGTTTTCGAGATATATCCAAGAAACCAAAACACTGTTACCTTAATTAAGCGTTTGCATATAAGCAAATTTAGTACTATTAGTATTATTATTATTAATGTTATTGTTATTAATATGACAACTAAAGACAACTCTGAAACCTTTAGTGACTTTTATGTCTTTTCCTTTTTTCTCTACTAAAGTGTTAGACACAGTTAAATTAGTTTAATTTCAGTTTTTCAAACATTTAATTTTTAAGCAAGTTTTTGTTAAATATTATTTATATCCAACTTTATGACTCGCTTATGGTTGGTCCTACAAGAAAAATGCAAATAAATATTTTGTAGGAAATTTTATCAGCTTTATTTTGAAAAAAAGATAAAAACTGATAGGAGTAATTGTTTTCGAGATATAAGCAAAAAACCAAAGTGAAAACTGTTACCGTTTCAGAACAAAAATGTAATTCAGTTTTCAATGTTTGAGACGAAGACGAAAATGCAGCATTTACAATCGACTCTGAAGACTTCAGTGACTTATATGTCACCCCCTTTTTCTTCTAATAAAGTATTGGACCTAATAAATTAAGTGTATTTTAAAACACAAGACATTTTCTGTTAAAGCACTTTTTTTTTAAATATTAATTATTTTCAAACTTATATCTCGCTTATGGTTAGTCCTACATGAAAAATGCAAATAACTATTTTGTAGAAAATTTTATCAGCTTGAATTTTAGTAAAAAGATAAAAGTTGATAAGAGTAACTGTTTTCGAGATATAAGCAAGAAACCAAAACACTGTTACCTTAATTAAGGGTTTGCATATAAGCAAATTTAGTACTATTAGTATTATTATTATTAATGTTATTGTTATTAATATGACAACTAAGGACAACTCTGAAACCTTTAGTGACTTTTATGTCTTTTCCTTTTTCCTCTACTAAAGTGTTAGACACAGTTAAATTAGTTTAATTTCAGTTTTTCAAACATTTTATTTTAAAGCAAATTTTTGTTATATATTATTTATATCCAACTCTATAACTCGCTTATGTTTGGTCCTACAAGAAAAATGCAAATAACTATTTTGTAGAATATTTTATCAGCTTTAATTTTGAAAAAAAGACAAAAATTCATAGGAGTAACTGTTTTCGAGATATAAGCAAGAAACCAAAAAACTGTTACCTTAATAAAGCGCTTGCATATAAGCAGATTTAGTACTATTAGTATTATTATTATTAATGTTATTGTTATTAATATGACGACTAAAAACAATTCTGAAGACTTTGGTGACTTTTATGTCTTTTTCTTTTTTCTCTATTAAAGTGTTAGACACAATTAATTTAGTTTAATTTCAGTATTTCAAACATTTTATTTTTAAGCAAGTTTTTGTTAAATATTATTTATATCCAACTTTATAACTCGCTTATGGTTGGTCCTACAAAAAAAATGCAAATAACTATTTTGTAGGAAATGTTATCAGCTTTAATTTTGAAAAAAAGATAAAAATTGATAGGAGTAACTGTTTTCGAGATATAAGCAAAAAACCAAAGTAAAAACTGTTACCGTTTCAGAACAAAAATGTAATTCAGTTTTCAATGTTTGAGACGAAGACGAAAATGCAGCATTTAAAATCGACTCTGAAGACTTCAGTGACTTATATGTCACCCCCTTTTTTTCTAATAAAGTATTAGACCTAATAAATTAAGTGTATTTTAAATCACAAGACATTTTCTGTTAAAGCACTTCTTTTTTAAATATTAATTATTTTCAATCTTATATCTCGCTTATGGTTAGTCCTACATAAAAAATGCAAATAACTATTTTGTAGGAAATTTTATCAGCTTGAATTTTAGTAAAAAGATAAAAATTGATAGGAGTAACTGTTTTCGAGATATGAGCAAGAAACCAAAACACTGTTACCTTAATTAAGCGTTTGCATATAAGCAAATTTAGTACTATTAGTATTATTATTATTAATGTTATTGTTATTAATATGACGATTAAAGACAACTTTGAAACCTTTAGTAACTTTTATGTCTTTTCCTTTTTTCTCTACTAAAGTGTTAGACACAGTTAAATTAGTTTAATTTCAGTTTTTCAAACATTTTATTTTAAAGCAAATTTTTGTTAAATATTATTTATATCCAACTCTATAACTCGCATATGGTTGGTCCTACAAGAAAAATGCAAATAACTATTTTGTAGAAAATTTTATCAGCTTTAATTTTGAAAGAAAGATAAAAATTGATAGGAGTAACTGTTTTCGAGATATAAGCAAAAAACCAATAAGAAAACTGTGACTGTTACTGAACAAAAATGTAATTCGGTTTTCAATGTTTGAGACGAAGACGAAACTGCAGCATTTAAAAACGACTCTGAAGACTTTAGTGACTTTTATGTCACTTCCTTTTTCTTCTAATATAGTATTGGACCCAATAAATTAAGTGTATTTTAAATCACAAGACATTTTCTGTTAAAGCACTTTTTTTTTAAATATTAATTATTTTCAATCATATATCTCGCTTATGGTTAGTCCTACATGAAAAATGCAAATAACTATTTTGTAGGAAATTTTATCAGCTTGAATTTTAGTAAAAAGATAAAAATTGATAGGAGTAACTGTTTTCGAGATATATGCAAGAAACCAAAACACTGTTACCTTAATTAAGCGTTTGCATATAAGCAAATTTAGTACTATTAGTATTATTATTATTAATGTTATTGTTATTAATATGACAACTAAAGACAACTCTGAAACCTTTAGTGACTTTTATGTCTTTTCCTTTTTTCTCTACTAAAGTGTTAGACACAGTTAAATTAGTTTAATTTCAGTTTTTCAAACATTTTATTTTAAAGCAAATTTTTGTTAAATATTATTTATATCCAACTCTATAACTCGCTTATGGTTGGTCCTACAAGAAAAATGCAAATAACTATTTTGTAGAATATTTTATCAGCTTTAATTTTGAAAGAAAGACAAAAATTGATAGGAGTAACTGTTTTCGAGATATATGCAAGAAACCAAAAAACTGTTACCTTAATAAAGCGCTTGCATATAAGCAGATTTAGTACTATTAGTATTATTATTATTAATGTTATTGTTATTAATATGACGACTAAAAACGATTCTGAAGACTTTGGTGACTTTTATGTCTTTTTCTTTTTTCTCTACTAAAGTGTTAGACACAATTAATTTAGTTTAATTTCAGTATTTCAAACATTTTATTTTTAAGCAAGTTTTTGTTAAATATTATTTATATCCAACTTCATAACTCGCTTATGGTTGGTCCTACAAGAAAAATGCAAATAACTATTTTGTAGGAAATGTTATCAGCTTTAATTTTGAAAGAAAGATAAAAATTGATAGGAGTAACTGTTTTCGAGATATAAGCAAAAAACTAAAGTAAAAACTGTTACCGTTTCAGAACAAAAATGTAATTCAGTTTTCAATGTTTGAGACGAAGACGAAAATGCAGCATTTAAAATCGACTCTGAAGACCTCAGTGACTTATATGTCACCCCCTTTTTTTTTTAATAAAGTATTGGACCTAATAAATTAAGTGTATTTTAAATCACAAGACATTTTCTGTTAAAGCACTTCTTTTTTAAATATTAATTATTTTCAATCTTATATCTCGCTTATGGTTAGTCCTACATAAAAAATGCAAATAACTATTTTGTAAGAAATTTTATCAGCTTGAATTTTAGTAAAAAGATAAAAATTGATAGGAGTAACTGTTTTCGAGATATGAGCAAGAAACCAAAACACTGTTACCTTAATTAAGCGTTTGCATATAAGCAAATTTAGTACTATTAGTATTATTATCATTAATGTTATTGTTATTAATATGACGACTAAAGACGACTCTGAAACCTTTAGTGACTTTTATGTCTTTTCTTTTTCCTCTACTAAAGTGTTAGACACAATTAAATTAGTTTAATTTCAGTTTTTCAAACATTTTATTTTAAAGCAAATTTTTGTTAAATATTATTTATATCCAACTCTATAACTCGCTTATGGTTGGTCCTACAAGAAAAATGCAAATAACGATTTTGTAGGAAATTTTATCAGCTTTAATATTGAAATAAAGATAAAAATTGATAGGAGTAACAGTTTTCGAGATATAAGCAAAAAACCAATAAGAAAACTGTAACTGTTACTGAACAAAAATGTAATTCAGTTTTCAATGTTTGAGACGAAGACGAAAATGCAGCATTTAAAATCGACTCTGAAGACTTCAGTGACCTTTATGTCACCTCCTTTTTCTTCTAATAAACTATTGGACCCAATAAATTAAGTGTATTTTAAATCCCAAGACATTTTCTGATAAAACAGTTTTTTTTAAATATTAATTATTTTCAAACTTATATCTCGCTTATGGTTAGTCCTACATGAAAAATGCAAATAACTATTTTGTAGGAAATTTTATCAGCTTTAATTTTAGTGAAAAGATAAAAATTGATAGGAGTAACTGTTTTCGAGATATAAGCAAGAAACCAAAAAACTGTTACCTTAATTAAGGGCTTACATATAAGCAAATTTAGTACTAAAAACCACTCTGAAGACTTTGGTGACTTTTATGTCACCTCCTTTTTCTTCTAATAAACTATTGGACCCAATAAATTAAGTGTATTTTAAATCCCAAGACATTTTCTGTTAAAACAATTTTTTTTTTTTTAAATATTAATTATTTTCAAACTTATATCTCGCTTATGGTTAGTCCTACATGAAAAGTGCAAATAACTATTTTGTAGGAAATTTTATTAGCTTTAATTTTAGTAAAAAGATAAAAATTGATAGGAGTAACTGTTTTCGAGGTATAAGCAAGAAACTGTTATCTTAATTAAGCGCTTGCATAAAAGCAAATTTAGTAATATTAGTATTATTATTATTAATGTTATTGTTATTAATATGACGATTAAAAACGACTCTCAAGACTTTGGTGCCTTTTATGTCTTCTCCTTTTTCCTATACTAAAGTGTTAGACTCAATTTATTTAGTTTAATATCGGTTTTTCAAACATTTTATTTTAAAGCAAATTTTTGTTAATGATTATTTATATCCAACACTATAACTCGCTTATGGTTGGTCTTACAAAAAAAATGCAAATAACTATTTTGTAGGAAATTTTATCAGCTTTAATTTTGAAAGAAAGATAAAAATTGATAAGAGTAATTGTTTTCGAGATATAAGCAAAAAACCAAAGTGAAAACTGTTACAGTTACTGAACAAAAATGTAATTCAGTTTTCATTGTTTGAGACGAAGACGAAAATGCAGCATTTAAAAACGACTCTTAAAACTTTAGTGACTTTTATGTCACCTCCCTTTTCTTCTAATAAAGTATTGGACCCAATAAATTAAGTGTATTATAAATCACAAGACATTTTCTGTCAAACACTTTTTTTTTAAATATTAATTATTTTCAAACTTATATCTCGCTTATGGTTAGTCCTACATAAAAAATGCAAATAACTATTTTGTAGGAAATTTTATCAGCTTTAATTTTTGTAAAAAGATAAAAATTGATAGGAGTAACTGTTTTCGAGATATAAGCAAGAAACTGTTGCCTTAATTAAGCGTTTGCATATAATCAAATTTAGTAATATTAGTATTATTATTATTAATGTTATTGTTATTAATATGACGACTAAAAACGACTCTCAAGATTTTGGTGACTTTTATGTCTTCTCCTTTTTCCTCTACTAATGTGTTAGTCTTAATTAATTTAGTTTAATTTCGGATTATCAAACATTTTATTTTAAAGCAAATTTTTGTTAAAGATTATTTATATCCAACTCTATAACTCGCTTATAGTTGGTCTTACAAAAAAAATGCAATTAACTATTTTGTAGGAAATTTTATCAGCTTTAATTTTGAAAAAAAGGTAAAAATTGATAGGAGTAACTGGTTTCGAGATATAAGCAAAAAACCAATAAGAAAACTGTAACTGTTACTGAACAAAAATGTAATTCAGTTTTCAATATTTGAGACTAAGACGAAAATGCAGCATTTAAAAACGTCTCTGAAAACTTCAGTGACTTTTATGTCACCTTTTTTTTCTTCTAATAAAGTATTGGACCCATTAAATTAAGTGTATTTTAAATCACAAGACATTTTCTGTTAAAGCAATTTTTTTTTAAATATTAATTATTTACAAACTTATATCTCGCTTATGGTTAGTCCTACATAAAAAATGCAAATAACTATTTTGTAGGAAATTTTATCAGCTTTAATTTTAGTGAAAAGATAAAAATTGATAGGAGTAACTGTTTTCGAGATATAAGCAAGAAACCAAAAAACTGTTACCTTAATTAAGGGCTTACATATAAGCAAATTTAGTACTAAAAACAACTCTGAAAACTTTGGTGACTTTTATGTCACCTCCTTTTTCTTCTAATAAAGTATTGGACCCATTAAATTAAGTGTATTTTAAATCACAAGACATTTTCTGTTTAAGCACTTTTTCTTTAAATTATAATTATTTTCAAACTTATATCTCGCTTATGGTTAGTTCTACATAAAAAATGCAAATAACTATTTTGTAGGAAATTTTATCAGCTTTAATTTTAGTAAAAAGATAAAAATTGATAGGAGTAACTGTTTTCGAGATATAAGCAAGAAACCAAAACACTATTACCTTAATTAAGCGTTTGCATATAAGCAAATTTAGTACTATTAGTATTATTATTATTAATGTTATTGTTATTAATATGACGACTAAAGACGACTCTGAAACCTTTAGTGACTTTTATGTCTTTTTCTTTTTCCTCTACTAAAGTGTTAGACACAATTAATTTAGTTTAATTTCAGTATTTCAAACATTTTATTTTAAAGCAAATTTTTGTTAAATATTATTTATATCCATCTCTATAACTCGCTTATGCTTTGTCCTACAAGAAAAATGCAAATAACTATTTTGTAGGAAATTTTATCAGCTTTAATTTTAGTAAAAAGATAAAAATTGATAGGAGTAACTGTTTTCGAGATATAAGCAAAAAACCAAAAAACTGTTACCTTAATAAAGCGCTTGCATATAAGCAAATTTAGTATTATTAGTATTATTATTATTAATGTTATTGTTATTAAAATGACGACTAAAAAAGACTCTAAAGACTTTGGTGACTTTTATGTCTTCTCCTTTTTCCTATACTAAAGTGTTAGACACAATTAATTTAGTTTAATTTCAGTATTTCAAACATTTTATTTTAAAGCAAATTTTTGTTAAATATTATTTATATCCATCTCTATAACTCGCTTATGCTTGGTCCTACAAGAAAAATGCAAATAACTATTTTGTAGAAAATTTTATCAGCTTTAATTTTAGTATAAGATAAAAATTGATAGGAGTAACTGTTTTCGAAATATAAGCAAGAAACCAAAACACTGTTACCTTAATTAAGCGTTTGCATATAAGCAAATTTAGTACTATTAGTATTATTATTATTAATGTTATTGTTATTAATATGACGACTAAAGACGACTCTGAAACCTTTAGTGACTTTATGTTTTTTTCTTTTTCCTCTACTAAAGTGGTAGACACAATTAAACTAGTTTAATTTCAGTTTTTCAAACATTTTATTTTAAAGCAAATTTTTGTTAAATATTATTTATATCCAACTCTATAACTCGCTTATGGTTGGTCCTACAAGAAAAATGCAAATAACGATTTTGTTGGAAATTTTATCAGCTTTAATTTTGAAAGAAAGATAAAAATTGATAGGAGTAACAGTTTTCGAGATATAAGCAAAAAACCAATAAGAAAACTGTAACTGTTACTGAACAAAAATGTAATTCAGTTTTCAATGTTTGAGACGAAGGCGAAAATGCAGCATTTAAAATCGACTCTGAAGACTTCAGTGACTTTTATGTCACCTCCTTTTTCTTCTAATAAAGTGTTGGACCCAATAAATTAAGTGTATTTTAAATCCCAAGACATTTTCTGTTAAAACACTTTTTTTTCAAATATTAATTATTTTCAAACTTATATCTCGCTTATGGTTAGTCCTACATGAAAAATGCAAATTACTATTTTGTAGGAAATTTTATCAGCTTTAATTTTAGTAGAAAGATAAAAATTGATAGGAGTAACTGTTTTCGAGATATAAGCAAGAAACCAAAAAACTGTAACGTTAATTAAGCGCTTGCATATAAGCAAATTTAGTACTAAAAACAACTCTGAAGACTTTGGTGACTTTATGTCTTCTTTTTCCTCTACTAAAGTGTAAGACCCAATTAATTTAGTTTAATATCGGTTTTTCAAACATTTTATTTTAAAGCAAATTTTTGTTAAAGATTATTTATATCCAACTCTATAACTCGCTTATGGTTGGTCCTACAAGAAAAATGCAAATAACGATTTTGTAGGAAATTTTATTAGCTTTAATTTTGAAAGAAACATAAAAATTGATAGGAGTAACAGTTTTCGAGATATAAGCAAAAAACCAATAAGAAAACTGTAACTGTTACTGAACAAAAATGTAATTCAGTTTTCAATGTTTGAGACGAAGACGAAAATGCAGCATTTAAAATCGACTCTGAAGACTTCAGTGACTTTTATGTCACCTCCTTTTTCTTCTAATAAAGTATTGGACCCAATAAATTAAGTGTATTTTAAATCACAAGACATTTTCTGTTAAAGCACTTTTTTTTAAATATTAGTTATTTTCAAACTTATTTGTCGCTTATGGTTAGTCCTACATAAAAAATGCAAATTACTATTTTGTAGGAAATTTTATCAGCTTTAATTTTAGTAAAAAGATAAAAATTGATAGGAGTAACTGTTTTCGAGATATAAGCAAGAAACCAAAAAACTGTTAACTTAATTAAGCGTTTGCATATAAGCAAATTTAGTACTATTAGTATTATTATTATTAATGTTATTGTTATTAATATGACGATTAACGACGACTCTGAAACCTTTAGTGACCTTTATGTCTTCTTCTTTTCCTCTACTAAAGTGTTAGACACAATTAATTTAGTTTAATTTCAGTATTTCAAACATTTTATTTTAAAGCAAATTTTTGTTAAATATTATTTATATCCATCTCTATAACTCGCTTATGCTTGGTCCTACAAGAATAATGCAAATAACTATTTTGTAGGAAATTTTATCGGCTTTAATTTTAGTAAAAAGTTAAAAATTGATAGGAGTAACTGTTTTCGAGATATAAGCAAGAAACCAAAAAACTGTTACCTTAATAAAGCGCTTGCATATAAGCAAATTTAGTACTATTAGTATTATTATTATTAATGTTATTGTTATTAATATGACGACTAAAAACGACTCTCAAGACTTTAGTGACTTTTATGTCTTCTCCTTTTTCCTATACTTAAGTGTTAGACTCAATTAATTTAGTTTAATTTCGGTTTTTCAAACATTTTATTTTAAAGCAAATTTTTGTTGAAGATTATTTTTATCCAACTCTATAACTCGCTTATGGTTGGTCTTACAAAAGAAATGCAAATAACTATTTTGTAGGAAATTTTATCAGCTTTAATTTTAGTAAAAAGATAAAAAATGATAGGAGTAACTGTTTTCGAGATATAAGCAAGAAACCAAAAAACTGTTACCTTAATTAAGCGCTTGCATATAAGCAAATATAGTACTATTAGCATTATTATTATTAATGTTATTGTTATTAATATGACGACTAAAGACGACTCTGAAACCTTTAGTGACTTTTATGTCTTTTTCTTTTTCCTCTACTAAAGTGTTAGACACAATTAAATTAGTTTAATTTCAGTTTTTCAAACATTTTATTTTAAAGCAAATTTTTGTTAAATATTATTTATATCCAACTCTATAACTCGATTATGGTTGGTCCTACATGAAAAATGCAAATAACGATTTTGTAGGAAATTTTATCGGCTTTAATTTTGAAATAAAGATAAAAATTGATAGGAGTAACAGTTTTCGAGATATAAGCAAAAAACCAATAAGAAAACTGTAACTGTTACTGAACAAAAATGTAATTCAGTTTTCAATGTTTGAGACGAAGACGAAAATGCAGCATTTAAAATCGACTCTGAAGACTTCAGTGACATTTATGTTACCTCCTTTTTCTTCTAATAAACTATTGGACCCAATAAATTAAGTGTATTTTAAATCCCAAGACATTTTCTGTTAAAACACTTTTTTTTTAAATATTAATTATTTTCAAACTTATATCTCGCTTATGGTTAGTCCTACATGAAAAATGCAAATTACTATTTTGTAGGAAATTTTATCAGCTTTAATTTTAGTAAAAAGATAAAAATTGATAGGGGTAACTGTTTTTGAGATATAAGCAAGAAACCAAAAAACTGTTACCTTAATTAAGCGCTTGCATATAACCAAATTTAGTACTAAAATCAACTCTGAAGACTTTGGTGACTTTATGTCTTCTCCTTTTTCCTCTACTAAAGTGTTAGACCCAATTAATTTAGTTTAATATCGGTTTTTCAAACATTTTATTTTAAAGCAAATTTTTGTTAAAGATTATTTATATCCAACTCTATAACTCGCTTATGGTTGGTCCTACAAGAAAAATGCTAATAACGATTTTGTAGGAAATTTTATCAGCTTTAATTTTGAAAGAAAGATAAAAATTGATAGGAGTAACAGTTTTCAAGATATAAGCAAAAAACCAATAAGAAAACTGTAACTGTTACTGAACAAAAATGTAATTCAGTTTTCAATGTTTGAGACGAAGACGAAAATGCAGCATTTAAAATCGACTCTGAAGACTTCAGTGACTTTTATGTCACCTCCTTTTTCTTCTAATAAAGTATTGGACCCAATAAATTAAGTGTATTTTAAATCACAAGACATTTTCTGTTAAAGCACTTTTTTTTAAATATTAGTTATTTTCAAACTTATATCTCGCTTATGGTTAGTCCTACATGAAAAATGCAAATTACTATTTTGTAGGAAATTTTATCAGCTTTAATTTTAGTAAAAAGATAAAAATTGATAGGAGTAACTGTTTTCGAGATATAAGCAAGAAACCAAAAAACTGTTAACTTAATTAAGCGTTTGCATATAAGCAAATTTAGTACTATTAGTATTATTATTATTAATGTTATTGTTATTAATATGACGATTAAAGACGACTCTGAAACCTTTAGTGACTTTTATGTCTTCTTCTTTTTTCTCTACTAAAGTGTTAGACACAATTAATTTAGTTTAATTTCAGTATTTCAAACATTTTATTTTAAAGCAAATTTTTGTTAAATATTATTTATGTCCATCTCTATAACTCGCTTATGCTTGGTCCTACAAGAAAAATGCAAATAACTATTTTGTAGGAAACTTTATCAGCTTTAATTTTAGTAAAAAGATAAAAATTGATAGGAGTAACGGTTTTCGAGAAATAAGCAAGAAACCAAAAAACAGTTACCTTAATAAAGCGCTTGCATATAAGCAAATTTAGTACTATTAGTATTATTATTATTAATGTTATTGTTATTAAAATGACGACTAAAAACGACTCTGAAGACTTTGGTGACTTTTATGTCTTTTCTTTTTTCCTATACTAAAGTGTTAGACTCAATTAATTTAGTTTAATTTCGGTTTTTCAAACATTTTATTTTAAAGCAAATTTTTGTTGAAGATTATTTATATCCAACTCTATAACTCGCTTATGGTTAGTCTTACAAAAGAAATGCAAATAACTATTTTGTAGGAAATTTTATCAGCTTTAATTTTAGTAAAAAGATAAAAATTGATAGGAGTAACAGTTTTCGAGATATAAGCTAGAAACCAAAACACTGTTACCTTAATTAAGCGTTTGCATATAAGCAAATTTAGTACTATTAGTATTATTATCATTAATGTTATTGTTATTAATATGACGACTAAAGACGACTCTGAAACCTTTAGTGACTTTTATGTTTTTTTCTTTTTCCTCTACTAAAATGTTAGACCCAATTAAATTAGTTTAATTTCAGTTTTTCAAACATTTTATTTTAAAGCAAATTTTTGTTAAATATTATTTATATCCAACTCTATAACTCGCTTATGGTTGGTCCTACAAGAAAAATGCTAATAACGATTTTGTAGGAAATTTTATCAGCTTTAATTTTGAAAGAAAGATAAAAATTGATAGGAGTAACAGTTTTCAAGATATAAGCAAAAAACCAATAAGAAAACTGTAACTGTTACTGAACAAAAATGTAATTCAGTTTTCAATGTTTGAGACGAAGACGAAAATGCAGCATTTAAAATCGACTCTGAAGACTTCAGTGACTTTTATGTCACCTCCTTTTTCTTCTAATAAAGTATTGGACCCAATAAATTAAGTGTATTTTAAATCACAAGACATTTTCTGTTAAAGCACTTTTTTTTAAATATTAGTTATTTTCAAACTTATATCTCGCTTATGGTTAGTCCTACAAGAAAAATGCAAATAACTATTTTGTAGGAAACTTTATCAGCTTTAATTTTAGTAAAAAGATAAAAATTGATAGGAGTAACTGTTTTCGAGATATAAGCAAGAAACCAAAACACTGTTACCTTAATTAAGCGTTTGCATATAAGCAAACTTAGTACTATTAGTATTACTATTATTAATGTTATTGTTAATAATATGACAACTAAAGACGACTCTGAAACATTTAGTGACTTTTATGTCTTTTCCTTTTTCTTCTACTAAAGTGTTACGACACAACTAATTTAGTTAAATTCCGGTTTTTCAAGCATTTTATTTTAAAGCAAATTTTTGTTAAATATTATTTATATCCAACTCTATAACTCGTTTATGCTTGGTCCTACAAGAAAAATGTAAATAACTATTTTGTTGGAAATTTTATCAGCTTTAATTTTAGTAAAAAGATAAAAATTGATAGGAGTAACTGTTTTCTAGATATAAGCAAGAAACCAAAAAACTGTTAACTTAATTAAGCGTTTGCATATAAGCAAATTTAGTACTATTAGTATTATTATTATTAATGTTATTGTTATTAATATGACGATTAAAGACAACTCTGAAATCTTTAGTGACTTTTATGTCTTCTTCTTTTTCCTCTACTAAAGTGTTAGACACAATTAATTTAGTTTAATTTCAGTATTTCAAACATTTTATTTTAAAGCAAATTTTTGTTAAATATTATTTAATTCCATCTCTATAACTCGCTTATGCTTGGTCCTACAAGAAAAATGCAAATAACTATTTTGTAGGAAATGTTATCAGCTTTAATTTTAGTAAAAAGATAAAAATTGATAGGAGTAACTGTTTTCGAGATATAAGCAAGAAACCAAAAAACTGTTACCTTAGTAAAGCGCTTGCATATAAGCAGATTTAGTACTATTAGTATTATTATTATTAATGTTATTGTTAATAATATGACGACTAAAAACGATTCTGAAGACTTTGGTGACTTTTATGTCTTTTTCTTTTTTCTCTACTAAAGTGTTAGACACAATTAATTTAGTTTAATTTCAGTATTTCAAACATATTATTTTTAAGCAAGTTTTTGTTAAATATTATTTATATCCAATTTTATAACTCGCTTATGGTTGGTCCTACAAGAGAAATGCTAAAAACTATTTTGTAGAAAATTTTATCAGCTTTAATTTTGAAGAAAAGACAAAAATTTATAGGAGTAACTGTTTTCGAGATATAAGCAAAAAACCAAAGTGAAAATTGTAACCGTTACTGAACAAAAATGTAATTCAGTTTTCAATGTTTGAGACGAAGACGAAAATGCAGCATTTAAAAACGACTCTGAAAACTTCAGTGACTTTTAAGTCACCTCCTTTTTTTTTTAATAAAGTATTGGACCCAATAAATTAAGTGTATTTTAAATCACAAGACATTTTCTGTTAAAGCACATTTTTTTTAAATATTGATTATTTTCAAACTTACATCTCGCTTATGGTTAGTCCTACATGAAAAATGCAAATAACTATTTTGTTGGAAATTTTATCAGCTTTAATTTTAGTAAAAAGATAAAAATTGATAGGAGTAACTGTTTTCTAGATATAAGCAAGAAACCAAAAAACTGTTAACTTAATTAAGCGTTTGCATATAAGCAAATTTAGTACTATTAGTATTATTATTATTAATGTTATTGTTATTAATATGACGATTAAAGACGACTCTGAAATCTTTAGAGACTATTATGTCTTCTTCTTTTTCCTCTACTAAAGTGTTAGACACAATAAATTTAGTTTAATTTCAGTATTTCAAACATTTTATTTTAAAGCAAATTTTTGTTAAATATTATTTAAATCCATTTCTATAACTCGCTTATGCTTGGTCCTACAAGAGAAATGCTAAAAACTATTTTGTAGGAAATTTTATCAGCTTTAATTTTGAAGAAAAGATAAAAATTTATAGGAGTAACTGTTTTCGAGATATAAGCAAAAAACCAAAGTGAAAATTGTAACCGTTACTGAACAAAAATGTAATTCAGTTTTCAATGTTTGAGACGAAGACGAAAATGCAGCATTTAAAAACGACTCTGAAAACTTCAGTGACTTTTAAGTCACCTCCTTTTTTTTTCTAATAAAGTATTGGACCCAATAAATTAAGTGTATTTTAAATCACAAGACATTTTCTGTTAAAGCACATTTTTTTTAAATATTGATTATTTTCAAACTTACATCTCGCTTATGGTTAGTCCTACATGAAAAATGCAAATAACTATTTTGTTGGAAATTTTATCAGCTTTAATTTTAGTAAAAAGATAAAAGTTGATAGGAGTAACTGTTTTCGAGATATAAGCAAGAAACCAAAACACTGTTACCTTAATTAAGCGTTTGCATATAAGCAAATTTAGTACTATTGGTATTATTATTATTAATGTTATTGTTATTAATATGACGATTAAAGACAACTTTGAAACCTTTAGTGACTTTTATGTCTTTTCCTTTTTCCTATACTAAAGTGTTAGACTCAATTAATTTAGTTTAATTTCGGTGT
>NC_087401.1:3087392-3162392 GCF_031307605.1 Tribolium castaneum | reverse complement strand
AAATTTCCAACAAAATAGTTATTTACATTTTTCTTGTAGGACCAAGCATAAACGAGTTATAGAGTTGGATATAAATAATATTTAACAAAAATTTGCTTTAAAATAAAATGCTTGAAAAACCGGAATTAAACTAAATTAATTGTGTCTAACACTTTAGTAGAGGAAAAAGGAGAAGACATAAAAGTCACTAAATGTTTCAGAGTCGTCTTTAGTCGTCATATTAATAACAATAACATTAATAATAATAAAACTAATAGTACTAAATTTGCTTATATGCAAACGCTTAATTAAGGTAACAGTTTTTTGGTTTCTTGCTTATATCTCGAAAACAGTTACTCCAATCAATTTTTATCTTTTTTTCAAAATTAAAGCTGATAAAATTTCCTACAAAATAGTTATTTGCATTTTTTTGTAGGACCAACCATAAGCGAGTTATAGAGTTGGATATAAATAATCTTTAACAAAAATTTGCTTTAAAATAAAATGTTTGAAAAACCGAAATTAAACTAAATTAAGACTAACACTTTAGTAGAGGAAAAAGGAGAAGACATAAAAGTCACCAAAGTCTTGAGAGTCGTTTTTAGTCGTCATATTAATAACAATAACATTAATATTAATAATACTAATATTATTAAATTTGCTTATACGCAAGCGCTTAATTAAGGTAACAGTTTTTTGGTTTCTTGCTTATATCTCGAAAACAGTTACTCCAATCAATTTTTATCTTTTTACTAAAATTAAAGCTGATAAAATTTCCTACAAAATACTAATTTGCATTTTTCATGTAGGACTAACCATAAGCGAGATATAAGTTTGAAAATAATTAATATTTAAAAAGAAGTGCTTTAACAGAAAATGTCTTGTGATTTAAAATACACTTAATTTAATGGGTCCAATACTTTATTAGAAAAAAAAGGAGGAGACATAAAAGTCACTGAAGTCTTCAGAGTCAAACATTGAAAACTGAATTACATTTTTGCTCAGTAACAGTTACAGTTTTCTTATTGGTTTTTTGCTTATATCTCGAAAACAGTTACTCCTATCAATTTTTATCTTTCTTTCAAAATTAAAGCTGATAAAATTTTCTACAAAATAGTTATTCGCATTTTTTTTGTAGGACCAACCGTAAGCGAGTTATAGAGTTGGATATAAATAATCTTTATCAAAAATTTGCTTTAAAATAAAATGTTTGAAAAACCGAAATTAAACTAAATTAATTGTGTCTAACACTTTAGTAGAGGAAAAAGAAGAAGACATAAAAGTTACCAAAGTCTTCAGAGTTGTTTTTAGTACTAAATTTGCTTATATGCAAGCCTTTAATTAAGGTAACAGTTTTTTGGTTTCTTGCTTATATCTCGAAAACAGTTACTCTTATCAATTTTTATCTTTTCACTAAAATTAAAGCTGATAAAATTTCCTACAAAATAGTTATTTGCATTTTTCATGTAGGACTAACCATAAGCGAGATATAAGTTTGAAAATAATTTTGATATTTAAAAAAAAATGTGCTTTAACAGAAAATGTCTTGTGATTTAAAATACACTTAATTAATTGGGTCCAATATTTTATTAGAAGAAAAAGGAGGTGACAGAAATGTCACTGAAGTTTTTAGAGTCGTTTGTAAATGATGCATTTTCGTCTTCGTCTCAAACATTGAAAACTGAATTATACTTTTGTTCAGTAACTGTAACAGTTTTCACTTTGGTTTTTTGCTTATATCTCGAAAACATTTACTCTTATCAATTTTTATCTTTCTTTCAAAATTAAAGCTGATAAAATTTCCTACAAAATAGTTACATGCATTTCTTTTGTAGGACCTACCGTAAGCGAGTTAAAGGGTTAGATATAAATAACCTTTAACAAAAATTTGCTTTAAAATTAAATGTTTGAAAAACTGAAATTAAACTAAATTAATTGTGTCTAACACTTTAGTAGAGGAAAAAGGAAAAGACATAAAAGTCACTAAAGGTTTCAGAGTCGTCTTTAGTCGTCATATTAATAACAATAACATTAATAATAATAATGCTAATAGTACTATATTTGCTTATATGCAAGCGCTTAATTAAGGTAACAGTTTTTTGGTTTCTTGCTTATATCTCGAAAACAGTTACTCCTATCAATTTTTATCTTTTTACTAAAATTAAAGCTGATAAAATTTCCTACAAAATAGTTATTTGCATTTTTCATGTAGGACTAACCATAAGCGAGATATAAGTTTGATAATAATTAATATTTAAAAAAAAAGTGCTTTAACAGAAAATGCCTTGTGATTTAAAATACAATAAAAACATTTACTATACAAAAGTTATAATCGGTTTTTAATAATAATAATAATAATAATAATAATAATAATAATAATAATAATAATAATAATAATAATAATAATAATAATAATACTTATAATAATGAATTTCTTTCTAAATTGAAGCTTAGTTTTTCTAAGGAAAAATGAAGCTTATTTTGTGTTATCTGAGCGTTTTCTCATTTCTATGCAAGAGATCATCTGTGATCTGTTTTTAGGCAAGAAATTGTCTAAAATTAAAAACTCATTTTAAAACTGGTATAAAAACATTTACTATACAAACTTATAGTCGGTTTTTAAAATAATAATATCAATAATTATTTTAATATTAATTTAGTTTAATTTCGGTTTTTCAAACATTTTATTTTATATCAAATTTTTGTTAAAGATTATTTATATCCAACTCTATAACTCGCTTATGGTTGGTCCTACAAAAAAAAAAGCAAAAAACTATTTTGTAAAAAATTTTATCAGCTTTAATTTTGAAGGAAAGATAAAAATTGATAGGAGTAACTGTTTTCGAGATATAAGCAAAAAACCAAAGTGAAAATTGTAACAGTTACTAAACAAAAATGTAATTCAGTATTTAATGTTTGAGACGAAGACGAAAATGCAGCATTTACTGTCACCTCCTTTTTCTTCTAATTAAGTATTGGACCCAATAAATTAAGTGTATTTTAGATCACAAAACATTTTCTGTTAAAGCACATTTTTTTTAATTATTAATTATTTTCAAACTTATATCTTGCTTATGGTTCTACATGAAAAATGCAAATAACGATTTTGAAGGAAATTTTATCAGCTTTAATTTTGGTGAAAAGGTAAAAATTGATAAGAGTAACTGTTTTCGAGATATAAGCAAACAACCAAAAAACTGTTACCTTAATTAAGCGCTTGCATATAAGCAAATTTAGTACTAATAGTATTGTTAATATTAATGTTATTGTTATTAATATGACGACTAAAGACGATTCTGAAGACTTTAGTGACTTTTATGTCTCCTCCTTTTTCCTCTACTAAAGTGTTAGACACAATTAGTTTAGTTTAATTTCGGTTTTTCAAACATTTTATTTTAAAGCAAATTTTTGTTAAATATTAAAAACTATAAAATGGCTTAGATTGCCTAAAAACACAGATCACACATTATCTTTTCCATAGAAATGAGAAAACGCTCATGTAACACACAAAATAAGCTCCATTTTTCCTTATTAAAAGTATTATTTCTTATTATTACTTATGTTACTATTACTATTATTATTATTATTATTATTATTATTATTATTATTATTGTTATTATTATTATTATTATTATTATTATTATTATTATTATTATTATTATTATTATTACTATTATTTTTATTATTATTATTACTATTATTATTATTATTATTATTAATATTATTATTATTAAAAACCGATTATAACTTTTGTATAGTAAATGTTTTTATACCAGTTTTAAAATGAGTTATTAATTTTAGACAATTTCTAGCCTAAAAACACAGATCACAGATGATCTCTTGCATAGAAATGAGAAAACGCTCAGATAACACAAAATAAGCATCATTTTTGCTTAGAAAACTAAGCTTACTTTTATTACTATTATTATTTTCATTATTATTATTATTAATATTATTATTATTACTATTATTATTATTATTATTATTATTATTATTATTATCATTATTATTATTATTATTATTATTATTATTATTATTATTGTTATTATTATTATTATTATTATTAAAAACTTATATTAAACAGGCAGAAAACGTCGTATTCTGACACAAAAAAACGAATTACGTTATAGACTTGACGAGAACGGCTTATCTCGGACTCTTATAGGATTCTTATAGGGTCAAAAAGTATCAGTTTGGATTAAAACAAATTATTTTTGTTGAGTCTCCGTCTGAATTGTTTATCAGTTCAAACAAAAACCGCTTATTTTAGACGATCTTTTGCTTTGAACAAGAAAACTTACATCGAACAGACTAAAAACGTATTAATCTGGCATAAAAGAGCAATTTATGTATCACTTTGGATAAAGGCAGCTAATCCTATTCGTTTCATTGCTTAAAATAGACAAAATTGTTAATAAATCTAACAAAAACGCTGTATTCTAGCACAAAATACTAATTACATTATAGTTTCGACGAGAATAGCTTATTTGGAATGATTCTATGCTTCCAAACGAGTAATTTTTTTTTAAACAGTTGCCAAACATCATGTTTTGTCCTATAAAGACATTTTATATTGCAGTTTGCATTAAAACAAAATATTTTCGTTGATTCTTTGTTAGAAGCAGCAAACCTAACATTAAAGAATCTGAAAACTTTGTATTCGGACACAAACCACCGAATTTTGTATCAGTTTAGACAAAAACGGTTGATTTTCAACAATATTTTGCTTTGAACAAGAAAACTTATATCAAACTGACTAAAAACGTCTTATTTTAGAACAAAACAAAAGATTTGCGTTATAGTCTTAACGAGAGCTGTTAATTTCAAACGGTTCTATGCTTTGAAACGAGTAAACTTTCACTGTACAGAAGAAAAACATCTTATTTCGCCTTTTAAAAACGATTCATGCCACAGTTTAAATAAAAACCAATTATTTTCGTTAATTCATTGTTACAAACATGAAACCATACATCAAAGTAACTGATAACCCCTTATTCAGGCACAGCAATTCGAATTACGTTTCAGTCTGGACAAAAACTGCTTACTTTAGACGATCCTTTGTTTTGAATACAAAAACTTACATTAAAAAGATTAAAAACGTCTTATTCTGGCCGAAAACTGCAAATTATATATTACTCTAGATAAAAGCAATTTATCCTGATTACTCCTTTACTTAGAATAGAGTAAACTTGTATAAAACTTAATGAAAACTTTAAATTTCGTCTCAAAGAAATAATTTACGTTATAGTTTTGACTAGCACTGTTTATTTCAAACGATTTTATGATTCGAAACTAATAAACTTTCATGGGGCAAATGCAAAACCAGATATTACCATATAAAGCGTTGTTTTAAAGCAAATTATTACCTTTTGCAACAAGAAATTTCACGTCAAAGAAACTGAAAACATCGTATCCATGCACAAATATCGAATTACGTATCAGTTTAGGCAAATACAGCTTATTTTAAACGATTCCTTGCTATAAACAAGAAAAATTTTATCAAACATATTGAAAATGTCTTATTCTCGAAAATAAGAGCAAATTATGTATCAGTTTTACAAAAGCGGATTACTCTGTTTGATTCTATGCTTAGAGTAGAGTAAACTACTATAAAGCGTAATGAAAACTCTATATTCAAGCTCAAAAGAACAAATTACGTTATAGTTTTGACAAAAAAAAATTATTTCGGACGACTACCTACTTCGAAGTAAGCAAACTTTAATTGAACAAGTGCAAAAGCTAATACTTTGCTTTAAAATAACGATTTATGTGGTAATATAGTATTTTGCATCTGTCCTATAAAAGTTTACTTGTTTCGCTCCATTGAATCATTCGAAATAAATTATTTTGACACAACAACAACGTCAGTCTGTCAGTCAGTCATATAAGTTTTCGTGTTCAAAGCAAAATACTGTCGAAAATCAACCGTATTTGTCTAAACTAATACAAAATTCGGTGGTTTGTGTCCGAATACAAAGTTTTCAGATTCTTTAATGTTAGGTTTGCTGCTTCTAACAAAGAATCAACGAAAATATTTTGTTTTAATACAAACTGCAATATAAAATGTCATTATAGGACAAAACATGATGTTTGGCATCTGTTTAATAAAAATTTACTCGTTTGGAAGCATAGAATCATTCCAAATAAGCTATTCTTGTCGAAACTATAATGTAATTAGTATTTTGTGCTAGAATACAGCGTTTTTGTTAGATTTATTAACAATTTTGTCTATTTTAAGCAATTAAACAAATAGGATTAGCTGCCTTTATCCAAAGTGATACATAAATTGCTCTTTTATGCCAGATTAATACGTTTTTAGTCTGTTCGATGTAAGTTTTCTTGTTCAAAGCAAAAGATCGTCTAAAATAAGCCGTTTTTGTTTGAACTGATAAACAATTCAGACTGAGACTCAACAAAAATAATTTGTTTTAATCCAAACTGATACTTTTTGACCCTATAAGAGTCCTATAAGAGTCCGAGATACGCCGTTCTCGTCAAGTCTATAACGTAATTCGTTTTTTTGTGTCTGAATACGACGTTTTCTGTCTGTTTAATATAAGTTTTTAATAATAATAATAATAATAACAATAATAATAATATTAATAATAATAATAATAATAATAAAAATAATAATAATAATAGTAATAATAATAATAATAATAATAATAATAATAATGATAATAATAATAATAATAATAATAATAATAATGATAATAATACTTATAATAATGAATTTCTTTCTAAATTAAAGCTTAGTTTTTCTAAGCAAAAATGATGCTTATTTTGTATTATCTGAGCGTTTTCTCATTTCTATGCAAGAGATCATCTGTGATCTGTGTTTTTAGGCTAGAAATTGTCTAAAATTAATAACTTATTTTAAAACTGGTATAAAAACATTTACTATACAAAAGTTATAATCGGTTTTTAATAATAATAATATTAATAATAATAGTAATAATAATAATAATAATAATAATAGTAATAATAATAATAATAATAATAATAGTAATAGTAACATAAGTAATAATACTAATAATACTTTTAATAAGAAAAAATAAAGCTTATTTTGTGTGTTACATGAGCGTTTTCTCATTTCTATGCAAAAGATCATGTGTGATCTGTGTTTTTAGGCAATCTAAGCCATTTTATAATTTTTAATATTTAACAAAAATTTGCTTTAAAATAAAAGGTTTGAAAAACCGAAATTAAACTAAATTAATTGTGTCTAACACTTTAGTAGAGGAAAAAGGAGGAGACATAAAAGTCACTAAAGTCTTCAGAATCGTCTTTAGTCGTCATATTAATAACAATAACATTAATAATAACAATACTATTAGTACTAAATTTGCTTATATGCAAGCGCTTAATTAAGGTAACAGTTTTTTTGTTGTTTGCTTATATCTCGAAAACAGTTACTCCTATAAGTTTTTACCTTTTCACCAAAATTAAAGCTGATAAAATTTCCTTCAAAATCGTTATTTGCATTTTTCATGTAGAACTAACCATAAGCAAGATATAAGTTTAAAAATAATTAATAATTAAAAAAAATGTGCTTTAACAGAAAATGTCTTGTGATAATACACTTAATTTATTGGGTCCAATACTTAATTAGAAGAAAAAGGATGTGACAGTAAATGCTGCATTTTCGTCTCCGTCTCAAACATTAAATACTGAATTACATTTTTGTTTAGTAACTGTTACAGTTTTCACTTTGGATTTTTGCTTATATCTCGAAAACAGTTACTCCTATCAATTTTTATCTTTCCTTCAAAATTAAAGCTGATAAAATTTTTTACAAAATAGTTTTTTGCATTTTTTTGTAGGACCAACTATAAGCGAGTTATAGAGTTGGATATAAAATTTATTAACAAAAATTTGATATAAAATAAAATGTTTTAAAAACCGAAATTAAACTAAATTAATATTAAAATAATTATTAATATAATTATTATTAAAAACCGACTATAACTTTTGTATAGTAAATGTTTTTATACCAGTTTTAAAATGAGTTTTTAATTTTAGACAATTTCTTGCCTAAAAACACAGATCACAGATGATCTCTTGCATCGAAATGAGAAAACGCTCAGATAACACAAAATAAGCTTCATTTTTCCTTAGAAAAACTAAGCTTTAATTTAGAAAGAAATTCATTATTATAAGTATTATTATTATTATTATTATTATTATTATTATTATTACTTTTATTACTATTATTATTATTATTATTAAAAACCGATTATAACTTTTGTATAGTAAATGTTTTTTTTTAAATCACAAGGCATTTTCTCTTAAAGCACTTTTTTTTTAAATATTAATTATTATCAAACTTATATCTCGCTTATGGTTAGTCCTACATGAAAAACGCAAATTACTATTTTGTAGGAAATTTTATCAGCTTTAATTTTAGTAAAAACATAAAAATTGATAGGAGTAACTGTTTTCGAGATATAAGCAAGAAACCAAAAAACTGTTACCTTAAATAAGCGCTTGCATATAAGCAAATTTAGTACTAAAAACAACTCTGAAGACTTTGGTGACTTTTATGTCTTCTCCTTTTTTCTCTACTAAAGTGTTAGACCCAATTAATTTAGTTTAATATCGGTTTTACAAACATTTTATTTTAAAGCAAATTTTTGTTAAAGATTATTTATATCTAACTCTTTAACTCGCTTACGGTAGGTCTTACAAAAAAAATGCATTTAACTATTTTGTAGGAAATTTTATCAGCTTTAATTTTGAAAGAAAGATAAAAATTGATAAGAGTAAAAGTTTTCGAGATATAAGCAAAAAACCAAAGTGAAAACTGTTACAGTTACTGAACAAAAATGTAATTCAGTTTTCAATGTTTGAGACGAAGACGAAAATGCATCATTTACAAACGACTCTAAAAACTTCAGTGACTTTTCTATCACCTCCTTTTTCTTCTAATAAAGTATTGGACCCAATAAATTAAGTGTATTTTAAATCACAAGTCATTTTCTGTTAAAGCACTTTTTTTTAAATATTAGTTATTTTCAAACTTATATCTCGCTTATGGTTAGTCCTACATGAAAAATGCAAATTACTATTTTGTAGGAAATTTTATCAGCTTTAATTTTAGTAAAAGATAAAAATTGATAGGAGTAACTGTTTTCGAGATATAAGCAAGAAACCAAAACACTGTTACCTTAATTAAGCGTTTGCATATAAGCAAATTTAGTACTATTAGTATTATTATTATTAATGTTATTGTTATTAATATGACGACTAAAGACGACTCTAAAACCTTTAGTGACTTTTATGTCTTTTTCTTTTTCCTCTACTAAAGTGTTAGACACAATTAATTTAGTTTAATTTCAGTATTTCAAACATTTTATTTTAAAGCAAATTTTTGTTAAATATTATTTATATCCATCTCTATAACTCGCTTATGCTTGGTCCTACAAAAAAAATGCAAATAACTATTTTGTAGGAAATTTTATCAGCTTTAATTTTAGTAAAAAGATAAAAATTGATAGGAGTAACTGTTTTCGAGATATAAGCAAAAAACCAAAAAACTGTTACCTTAATAAAGCGCTTGCATATAAGCAAATTTAGTACTATTAGTATTATTATTATTAATGTTATTGTTATTAAAATGACGACTAAAAAAGACTCTAAAGACTTTGGTGACTTTTATGTCTTCTCCTTTTTCCTATACTAAAGTGTTAGACTCAATTAATTTAGTTTAATTTCGGTTTTTTAAACATTTTATTTTAAAGCAAATTTTTGTTGAAGATTATTTATATCCAACTCTATAACTCGCTTATGGTTGGTCTTACAAAAGAAATGCAAATAACTATTTTGTAGGAAATTTTATCAGCTTTAATTTTAGTAAAAAGATAAAAATTGATAGGAGTAACTGTTTTCGAGATATAAGCAAGAAACCAAAACACTGTTACCTTAATTAAGCGTTTGCATATAAGCAAATTTAGTACTATTAGTATTATTATTATTAATGTTATTGTTATTAATATGACGACTAAAGACGACTCTGAAACCTTTAGTGACTTTTATGTCTTTTTCTTTTTCCTCTACTAAAGTGTTAGACACAATTAATTTAGTTTAATTTCAGTATTTCAAACATTTTATTTTAAAGCAAATTTTTGTTAAATATTATTTATATCCATTTCTATAACTCGCTTATGCTTGGTCCTACAAGAAAAATGCAAATAACTATTTTGTAGGAAATTTTATCAGCTTTAATTTTAGTTAAAAGATAAAAATTGATAGGAGTAACTGTTTTCGAGATATAAGCAAAAAACCAAAAAACTGTTACCTTAATAAAGCGCTTGAATATAAGCAAATTTAGTACTGTTAGTATTATTATTATTAATGTTATTGTTATTAAAATGACGACTAAAAAAGACTCTAAAGACTTTGGTGACTTTTATGTCTTCTCCTTTTTCCTATACTAGAGTGTTAGACACAATTAATTTAGTTTAATTTCAGTATTTCAAACATTTTATTTTAAAGCAAATTTTTGTTAAATATTATTTATATCCATCTCTATAACTCGCTTATGCTTGGTCCTACAAGAAAAATGCAAATAACTATTTTGTAGAAAATTTTATCAGCTTTAATTTTAGTATAAGATAAAAATTGATAGGAGTAACTGTTTTCGAGATATAAGCAAGAAACCAAAACACTGTTACCTTAATTAAGCGTTTGCATATAAGCAAATTTAGTACTATTAGTATTATTATTATTAATGTTATTGTTATTTATATGACGACTAAAGACGACTCTGAAACCTTTAGTGATTTTTATTTTTTTTTCTTTTTCCTCTACTAAAGTGGTAGACACAATTAAACTAGTTTAATTTCAGTTTTTCAAACATTTTATTTTAAAGCAAATTTTTGTTAAATATTATTTAT
The DNA here is from genome assembly GCF_031307605.1 of Tribolium castaneum. Classification (NCBI taxonomy): domain Eukaryota; kingdom Metazoa; phylum Arthropoda; class Insecta; order Coleoptera; family Tenebrionidae; genus Tribolium; species Tribolium castaneum. The sequence goes on along the minus strand of NC_087401.1, from coordinate 3,151,518 downwards.
ATCCAACTCTATAACTCGCTTATGGTTGGTCCTACAAGAAAAATGCAAATAACGATTTTGTTGGAAATTTTATTAGCTTTAATTTTGAAAGAAAGATAAAAATTGATAGGAGTAACAGTTTTCGAGATATAAGCAAAAAACCAATAAGAAAACTGTAACTGTTACTGAACAAAAATGTAATTCAGTTTTCAATGTTTGAGACGAAGGCGAAAATGCAGCATTTAAAATCGACTCTGAAGACTTCAGTGACTTTTATGTTACCTCCTTTTTCTTCTAATAAAGTATTGGACCCAATAAATTAAGTTTATTTTAAATCCCAAGACATTTTCTGTTAAAACACTTTTTTTTCAAATATTAATTATTTTCAAACTTATATCTCGCTTATGGTTAGTCGTACATGAAAAATGCAAATTACTATTTTGTAGGAAATTTTATCAGCTTTAATTTTAGTAGAAAGATAAAAATTGATAGGAGTAACTGTTTTCGAGATATAAGCAAGAAACCAAAAAACTGTTACGTTAATTAAGCGCTTGCATATAAGCAAATTTAGTACTAAAAACAACTCTGAAGAATTTGGTGACTTTATGTCTACTTTTTCCTCTACTAAAGTGTAAGACCCAATTAATTTAGTTTAATATCGGTTTTTCAAACATTTTATTTTAAAGCAAATTTTTGTTAAAGCTTATTTATATCCAACTCTATAACTCGCTTATGGTTGGTCCTACAAGAAAAATGCAAATAACGATTTTGTAGGAAATTTTATCAGCTTTAATTTTGAAAGAAAGATAAAAATTGATAGGAGTAACAGTTTTCGAGATATAAGCAAAAAACCAATAAGAAAACTGTAACTGTTACTGAACAAAAATGTAATTCAGTTTTCAATGTTTGAGACGAAGACGAAAATGCAGCATTTAAAATCGACTCTGAAGACTTCAGTGACTTTTATGTCACCTCCTTTTTCTTCTAATAAAGTATTGGACCCAATAAATTAAGTGTATTTTAAATCACAAGACATTTTCTGTTAAAGCACTTTTTTTTAAATATTAGTTATTTTCAAACTTATATCTCGCTTATGGTTAGTCCTACATAAAAAATGCAAATTACAATTTTGTAGGAAATTTTATCAGCTTTAATTTTAGTAAAAAGTTAAAAATTGATTGGAGTAACTGTTTTCGAGATATAAGCAAGAAACCAAAAAACTGTTACGTTAATTAAGCGCTTGCATATAAGCAAATTTAGTACTATTAGTATTATTATCATTAATGTTATTGTTATTAATATGACGACTAAAGACGACTCTGAAACCTTTAGTGACTTTTATGTCTTTTTCTTTTTCCTCTACTAAAGTGTTAGACCCAATTAAATTAGTTTAATTTCAGTTTTTCAAACATTTTATTTTAAAGCAAATTTTTGTTAAATATTATTTATATCCAACTCTATAACTCGCTTATGGTTGGTCCTACATGAAAAATGAAAATAACGATTTTGTAGGAAATTTTATCAGCTTTAATTTTGAAATAAAGATAAAAATTGATAGGAGTAACAGTTTTCGAGATATAAGCAAAAAACCAATAAGAAAACTGTAACTGTTACTGAACAAAAATGTAATTCAGTTTTCAATGTTTGAGACGAAGACGAAAATGCAGCATTTAAAATCGACTCTGAAGACTTCAGTGACTTTTATGTCACCTCCTTTTTCTTCTAATAAACTATTGGACCCAATAAATTAAGTGTATTTTAAATCCCAAGACATTTTCTGTTAAAACACTTTTTTTTTAAATATTAATTATTTTCAAACTTATATCTCGCTTATGGTTAGTCCTACATGAAAAATGCAAATTACTATTTTGTAGGAAATTTTATCAGCTTTAATTTTAGTAAAAAGATAAAAATTGATAGGAGTAACTGTTTTCGAGATATAAGCAAGAAACCAAAAAACTGTTACCTTAATTAAGCGCTTGCATATAAGCAAATTTAGTACTATTAGTATTATTATTATTAATGTTATTGTTATTAAAATGACGACTAAAAAAGACTCTAAAGACTTTGGTGACTTTTATGTCTTCTCCTTTTTCCTATACTAAAGTGTTAGACTCAATTAATTTAGTTTAATTTCGGTTTTTTAAACATTTTATTTTAAAGCAAATTTTTGTTGAAGATTATTTATATCCAACTCTATAACTCGCTTATGGTTGGTCTTACAAAAGAAATGCAAATAACTATTTTGTAGGAAATTTTATCAGCTTTAATTTTAGTAAAAAGATAAAAATTGATAGGAGTAACTGTTTTCGAGATATAAGCAAGAAACCAAAACACTGTTAGCTTAATTATGCGTTTGCATATAAGCAAATTTAGTACTATTAGTATTATTATTATTAAGGTTATTGTTATTAATATGACGACTAAAGACGACTCTGAAACCTTTAGTGACTTTTATGTCTTTTTCTTTTTCCTCTACTAAAGTGTTAGACACAATTAATTTAGTTCAATTTCAGTATTTCAAACATTTTATTTTAAAGCAAATTTTTGTTAAATATTATTTATATCCATTTCTATAACTCGCTTATGCTTGGTCCTACAAGAAAAATGCAAATAACTATTTTGTAGGAAATTTTATCAGCTTTAATTTTAGTAAAAAGATAAAAATTGATAGGAGTAACTGTTTTCGAGATATAAGCAAAAAACCAAAAAACTGTTACCTTAATAAAGCGCTTGCATATAAGCAAATTTAGTACTGTTAGTATTATTATTATTAATGTTATTGTTATTAAAAATGACGACTAAAAAAGACTCTAAAGACTTTGGTGACTTTTATGTCTTCTCCTTGTTCCTATACTAAAGTGTTAGACACAATTAATTTAGTTTAATTTCAGTATTTCAAACATTTTATTTTAAAGCAAATTTTTGATAAATATTATTTATATCCATCTCTATAACTCGCTTATGCTTGGTCCTACAAGAAAAATGCAAATAACTATTTTGTAGAAAATTTTATTAGCTTTAATTTTGAAAGAAAGATAAAAATTGATAGGAGTAACAGTTTTCGAGATATAAGCAAAAAACCAATAAGAAAACTGTAACTGTTACTGAACAAAAATGTAATTCAGTTTTCAATGTTTGAGACGAAGGCGAAAATGCAGCATTTAAAATCGACTCTGAAGACTTCAGTGACTTTTATGTTACCTCCTTTTTCTTCTAATAAAGTATTGGACCCAATAAATTAAGTGTATTTTAAATCCCAAGACATTTTCTGTTAAAACACTTTTTTTTCAAATATTAATTATTTTCAAACTTATATCTCGCTTATGGTTAGTCCTACATGAAAAATGCAAATTACTATTTTGTAGAAAATTTTATCAGCTTTAATTTTAGTAGAAAGATAAAAATTGATAGGAGTAACTGTTTTCGAGATATAAGCAAGAAACCAAAAAACTGTTACGTTAATTAAGCGCTTGCATATAAGCAAATTTAGTACTAAAAACAACTCTGAAGAATTTGGTGACTTTATGTCTACTTTTTCCTCTACTAAAGTGTAAGACCCAATTAATTTAGTTTAATATCGGTTTTTCAAACATTTTATTTTAAAGCAAATTTTTGTTAAAGATTATTTATATCCAACTCTATAACTCGCTTATGGTTGGTCCTACAAGAAAAATGCAAATAACGATTTTGTAGGAAATTTTATCAGCTTTAATTTTAAAAGAAAGATAAAAATTGATAGGAGTAACAGTTTTCGAGATATAAGCAAAAAACCAATAAGAAAACTGTAACTGTTACTAAACAAAAATGTAATTCAGTTTTCAATGTTTGAGACGAAGACGAAAATGCAGCATTTAAAATCGACTCTGAAGACTTCAGTGACTTTTATGTCACCTCCTTTTTCTTCTAATAAAGTATTGACCCAATAAATTAAGTGTATTTTAAATCACAAGACATTTTCTGTTAAAGCACTTTTTTTTAAATATTAGTTATTTTCAAACTTATATCTCGCTTATGGTTAGTCCTACATAAAAAATGCAAATTACAATTTTGTAGGAAATTTTATCAGCTTTAATTTTAGTAAAAAGTTAAAAATTGATAGGAGTAACTGTTTTCGAGATATAAGCAAGAAACCAAAAAACTGTTAACTTAATTAAGCGTTTGCATATAAGCAAATTTAGTACTATTAGTATTATTATTATTAATGTTATTGTTATTAATATGACGATTAAAGACGACTCTGAAACCTTTAGTGACTTTTATGTCTTCTTCTTTTTCCTTTACTAAAGTGTTAGACACAATTAAATTAGTTTAATTTCAGTATTTCAAACATTTTATTTTAAAGCAAATTTTTGTTAAATATTATTTATATCCATCTCTATAACTCGCTTATGCTTGGTCCTACAAGAATAATGCAAATAACTATTTTGTAGGAAATTTTATCAGCTTTAATTTTAGTAAAAAGATAAAAATTGATAGGAGTAACTGTTTTCGAGATATAAGCAAGAAACCAAAAAACTGTTACCTTAATAAAGCGCTTGCATATAAGCAAATTTAGTACTATTAGTATTATTATTATTAATGTTATTGTTATTAATATGACGACTAAAAACGACTCTCAAGACTTTGGTGACTTTTATGTCTTTTCCTTTTTCCTATACTAAAGTGTTAGACTCAATTAGTTTAGTTTAATTTCGGTTTTTCAAACATTTTATTTTAAAGCAAATTTTTGTTGAAGATTATTTATATCCAACTCTATAACTCGCTTATGGTTGGTCTTACAAAAGAAATGCAAATAACTATTTTGTAGGAAATTTTATCAGCTTTAATTTTAGTAAAAAGGTAAAAATTGATAGGAGTAACTGTTTTCGAAATATAAGCAAGAAACCAAAACACTGTTACCTTAATTAAGCGTTTGCATATAAGCAAATTTAGTACTATTAATATTATTATCATTAATGTTATTGTTATTAATATGACGACTAAAGACGACTCTGAAACCTTTAGTGACTTTTATGTCTTTTTCTTTTTCCTCTACTAAAGTGTTAGACACAATTAAATTAGTTTAATTTCAGTTTTTCAAACATTTTATTTTAAAGCAAATTTTTGTTAAATATTATTTATATCCAACTCTATAACTCGCTTATGGTTGGTCTTACAAAAGAAATGCAAATAACTATTTTGTAGGAAATTTTATCAGCTTTAATTTTAGTAAAAAATAAAAATTGATAGGAGTAACTGTTTTCGAAATATAAGCAAGAAACCAAAACACTGTTACCTTAATTAAGCGTTTGCATATAAGCAAATTTAGTACTATTAGTATTATTATCATTAATGTTATTGTTATTAATATGACGACTAAAGACGACTCTGAAACTTTTAGTGACTTTTATGTCTTTTTCTTTTTCCTCTACTAAAGTGTTAGACCCAATTAAATTAGTTTAATTTCAGTTTTTCAAACATTTTATTTTAAAGCAAATTTTTGTTAAATATTATTTATATCCAACTCTATAACTCGCTTATGGTTGGTCCTACATGAAAAATGCAAATAACGATTTTGTAGGAAATTTTATCAGCTTTAATTTTGAAATAAAGATAAAAATTGATAGGAGTAACAGTTTTCGAGATATAAGCAAAAAACCAATAAGAAAACTGTAACTGTTACTGAACAAAAATGTAATTCAGTTTTCAATGTTTGAGACGAAGACGAAAATGCAGCATTTAAAATCGACTCTGAAGACTTCAGTGACTTTTATGTCACCTCCTTTTTCTTCTAATAAACTATTGGACCCAATAAATTAAGTGTATTTTAAATCCCAAGACATTTTCTGTTAAAACACTTTTTTTTTAAATATTAATTATTTTCAAACTTATATCTCGCTTATGATTAGTCCTACATGAAAAATGCAAATTACTATTTTGTAGGAAATTTTATCAGCTTTAATTTTAGTAAAAAGATAAAAATTGATAGGAGCAACTGTTTTCGAGATATAAGCAAGAAACCAAAAAACTGTTACCTTAATTAAGCGCTTGCATATAAGCAAATTTAGTACTAAAAACAACTCTGAAGACTTTGGTGACTTTATGTCTTCTCCTTTTTTCTCTACTAAAGTGTTAGACCCAATTAACTTAGTTTAATATCGGTTTTTCAAACATTTTATTTTAAAGCAAATTTTTGTTAAAGATTATTTATATCCAACTCTATAACTCGCTTATGGTTGGTCCTACAAGAAAAATGCAAATAAAGATTTTGTTGGAAATTTTATCAGCTTTAATTTTGAAAGAAAGATAAAAATTGATAGGAGTAACAGTTTTCGAGATATAAGCAAAAAACCAATAAGAAAACTGTAACTGTTACTGAACAAAAATGTAATTCAGTTTTCAATGTTTGAGACGAAGACGAAAATGCAGCATTTAAAATCGACTCTGAAGACTTCAGTGACTTTTATGTCACCTCCTTTTTCTTCTAATAAAGTATTGGACCCAATAAATTAAGTGTATTTTAAATCACAAGACATTTTCTGTTAAAGCACTTTTTTTTAAATATTAGTTATTTTCAAACTTATATCTCGCTTATGGTTAGTCCTACATGAAAAATGCAAATTACTATTTTGTAGGAAATTTTATCAGCTTTAATTTTAGTAAAAAGATAAAAATTGATAGTAGTAACTGTTTTCGAGATATAAGCAAGAAACCAAAAAACTGTTAACTTAATTAAGCGTTTGCATATAAGCAAATTTAGTACTATTAGTATTATTATTATTAATGTTATTGTTATTAATATGACGATTAAAGACGACTCTGAAACCTTTAGTGACTTTTATGTCTTCTTCTTTTTCCTCTACTAAAGTGTGAGACACAATAAATTTAGTTTAATTTCAGTATTTCAAACATTTTATTTTAAAGCCAATTTTTGTTAAATATTATTTATATCCATCTCTATAACTCGCTTATGCTTGGAAAGAAAGAAAAATGCAAATAACTATTTTGTTGGAAATTTAATCAGCTTTAATTTTGAAAAAAAGATAAAATTTGATAGGAGTAACTGTTTTCGAGATATAAGCAAAAAACCAATAAGAAAACTGTAACTGTTACTAAACAAAAATGTAATTCAGTTTTCAATGTTTGAGACGAAGACAAAAATGCAGCATTTAAAAACGACTCTAAAGACTTCAGTGACTTTTATGTCACCTCCTTTTTCTTCTAATAAAGTATTAAACCCAATAAATTAAGTGTATTTTAAATCACAAGACATTTTCTGTTAAAACACTTTTTTTTAATTATTAATTATTTTCAAACTTATATCTCGCTTATGGTTAGTTCTACATGAAAAATGCAAATAACTATTTTGTAGGAAATTTTATCACCTTTAATTTTGGTGAAAAAGTAAAAATTGATAGGAGTAACTGTTTTCGAGATATAAGCAAAAAACAAAAAAACTGTTACCTTAATTAAGCGCTTGCATATAAGCAAATTTAGTACTACTAGTATTGTTATTATAAATGTTATTGTTATTAATATGACGACTAAAGACAACTCTAAGACTTTAGTGACTTTTATGTCTCCTCCTTTTTCCTCTACTAAAGTGTTAGACACAATTAATTTAGTTTAATTTCAGTTTTTCAAACATTTTATTTTAAAGCAAATATTTGTTAAATATTAAAAACTATAAAATGGCTTAGATTGCCTAAAAACACAGATCACACACGATCTTTTGCATAGAAATGAGAAAACGCTCATGTAACACACAAAATAAGCTCCATTTTTCCTTATTAAAAGTATTATTATTATTATTACTTATGTTACTATTACTATTATTATTATTATTATTATTATTATTATTATTATTATTATTATTATTACTATTATTTTTATTATTATTATTACTATTATTATTATTATTATTATTATTATTATTATTAATATAATTAAAAACCGATTATAACTTTTGTATAGTAAATGTTTTTATACCAGTTTTAAAATGAGTTATTAATTTTAGACAATTTCTTGTCTAAAAACACAGATCACAGATGATCTCTTGCATAGAAATGAGAAAACGCTCAGATAACACAAAATAAGCATCATTTTTGCTTATAAAAACTAAGCTTTAATTTAGAAAGAAATTCATTATTATAAGTATTATTATCATTATTATTATTATTATTATTATTATTATTATTATTATTATTATTATTATTATTATTATTATTATTATTATTATTATTATTATTATTATTATTATTATTATTATTATTATCATTATTATTATTATTATTATTATTATTATTATTATTATTATTATTATTATTATTATTAACTTTTGTATAGTAAATGTTTTTATACCAGTTTTAAAATGAGTTATTAATTTTATTCAATTTCTTGCCTAAAAACACAGATCACAGATGATTTCTTGCATAGAAATGAAAAAACGCTCATATAACACACAAAATAAGCTTTATTTTTGCTTAGAAAACTAAGCTTACTTTTATTACTATTATTATTTTCATTATTATTATTATTAATATTATTATTATTATTACTATTATTATTATTATTATTATTATTATTATTATTATTATTATTATTATTATTATTATTATTATTGTCATTATTATTATTATTAAAAACTTATATTAAACAGACAGAAAACGTCGTATTCTGTCACAAAAAAACGAATTACGTTATAGACTTGACGAGAACGGCGTATCTCGGACACTTATAGGACTCTTATAAGGTCAAAAAGTATCAGTTTGGATTAAAACAAATTATTTTTGTTGAGTCTCAGTCTGAATTGTTTATCAGTTTAAACAAAAACGGCTTATTTTAGACGATCTTTTGCTTTGAACAAGAAAACTTACATCGAACAGACTAAAAACGTATTAATCTGGCCTAAAAGAGCAATTTATGTATCACTTTGGATAAAGGCAGCTAATCCTATTCGTTTCATTGCTTAAAATAGACAAAATTGTTAATAAATCTAACAAAAACGCTGTATTTTAGCACAAAATACTAATTACATTATAGTTTCGACGAGAATAGCTTATTTGGAATGATTCTATGCTTCCAAAAGAGTAAATTTTTATTAAACAGATGCCAATCATCATGTTTTGTCCTATAAAGACATTTTATATTGCAGTTTGTATTAAAACAAAATATTTTCGTTGATTCTTTGTTAGAAGCAGCAAACCTAACATTAAAGAATCTGAAAACTTTGTATTCGGACACAAACCACCGAATTTTGTATCAGTTTAGACAAAAACGGTTGATTTTCGACAATATTTTGCTTTGAACAAGAAAACTTATATCAAACTGACTAAAAACGTCTTATTTTAGCACAAAACAAAAGATTTGCGTTGTAGTCTTAAAGCTGATTCATGCCACAGTTTGGATAAAAACCAATTATTTTTGTTAATTCATTGTTACAAACAAGAAACCTTACATCAAAGAAACTGAAAACCCTTTATTTAGGCACAGAAATTCGAATTACGTTTCAGTCTGGACAAAAACTGCTTACTTTAGACGATCCTTTGTTTTGAATACAAAAACTTACATTAAAAAGATTAAAAACGTCTTATTCTGGCTGAAAACTGCAAATTATATATTACTCTAGATAAAAGCAATTTATCCTGATTACTCCTTTACTTAGAATAGAGTAAACTTGTATAAAACTTAATGAAAACTTTAAATTTCGTCTCAAAGAAATAATTTACGTTATAGTTTTGACCAGCACTGTTTATTTCAAACGATTTTATGATTCGAAACTAATGAACTTTTATGGGGCAGATGCAAAACCACATATTACCATATAAAGCGTTGTTTTAAAGCAAATTATTACCTTTTGCAACAAGAAATTTCACGTCAAAGAAACTGAAAACATCGTATCCATGCACAAATATCGAATTACGTATCAGTTTAGGCAAATACAGCTTATTTTAAACGATTCCTTGCTATAAACAAGAAAAATTTTATCAAACATATTGAAAATGTCTTATTCTTGAAAATAAGAGCAAATTATGTATCAGTTTTAACAAAAGCGGATTACTCTGTTTGATTCTATGCTTAGAGTAGAGTAAACTACTATAAAACGTAATGAAATCTTTATATTCAAGCTCAAAAGAACAGATTACGTTATAGGTTTGAGAAAAAAAAATTGAACAAGTGCAAAAGCTAATACTTTGCTTTAAAATAACGATTTATGTGGTAATATGGTATTTTGCATCTGTACTATAAAAGTTTACTCGTTTCGCTCCATTGAATCATTCGAAATAAATTATTTTGACACAACAACGAAAATAATTATTTGTTTCAACTGTATCATGTCGTTTATATAAAACGAACTAAGACGTTTGGCATCTGTTTAGTGAAAGTTTTCTCGTTTGGGGGCATAAAATCGTTTGAAATTAAGATCGTCGTGTCCGAGCAGCCGTCGAGAGCAGTCCTGTTTCCGATTTTCTCCAATCGACTTTCGAAGAGCCACGTTCAGTCTTCAGTCAGGTACAATTTAACGTCTCGGCGTTAAGTCAATGCCCGCCCCCTTGTTTAGTTTACGGTCGGGCTCGATTTAACCTTATGGTTAAATTTTAGCTTCGTCTGAACTAACAAGTTCAAAATTCGGCTTTTTCAAGCCGGAACAAATTCATTCACGGCTTTTTCAAGCCGAAATTCAAAATCGGCTTTTTTAAGCCGACTTTTGTTCAAAAAGCGTGTTTTTTCAACGCGCTGATTGGCAAATAAAACGTTTCACACGAACTTTCTCCGACTTCGAAACGTGTTTTTCAACACGTTAGAAGGAGGGAAAGTTCCTTCTTACAAATAACAAAAGTTTACAAGTAAGTAAAGAGTGAAAAAATGGCGGTTTCAAGTCCCCCATTGACACTCGAAGCCATCATGGGTGCCATGAAGACCCTTCTGGCACCCATCAACGAGAGACTCCAACGTCTCGAAGAGGCTGTCTTTTCTGACAAAGCCTCGGAAGCCGGCTCGACGTCAACCGTCACCGGTTTTTCAGCGCATTCGCTGAAATCCGGGGAATCCGACTTCATGGACACCGAGGGTTTCAGTCCAGTGAAAACTGGAAAGAAGCGCCCAGCGCCATCTCGGAGTCCCCAGTCCATTGAGACTCAAAACAAGTTTTTGAGTCTCTCCGAAGAGGAGGAATCGGAAGACTCCGAGGCCCCCCTTGACGCCGAACCCCCTTTGCAAGGGGAAAAGCGCAAGAAGAAGAAGAAGAAAAGCTCTTCTTCTTCGAAGCAGAGCTTCACGCAGGCGGCCCCCTCATGGTCCGCCATCGCGGCAGGCCACCCCTCCGGCAGCCCCAAAGGCCCCATCTTGGCAGCCCCTCAGGTTTCCACCCCGGCAGCCCCCCAGGGCTCCGCCCCGACAGCCCCCCAGGGCTCCACCCCGGCAGCCCCCCAGGGCTCCACCCCGGCAGCCCCCCAGGGCTCCACCCCGGCAGCCCCCCAGGGCTCCGCCCCGACAGCCCCCCAGGGCTCCGCCCCAACAGCCCCCCAGGACTCCGCCCCGACAGCCCCCAAGGCCTCAAGGATTCCCCCCATTTTTCTGCGAGATGCAGGAAAATGGCACTTGGTTTCCCAAAAGGCCAACTTCACTAAGGCGAGGAGCGTAAGCGATCAAATCCGCATACAGCCTACTACTGTTGCTGATTTCAGGTTGTTTACGAGGTTTATGGAAGCCGAGAGGATTCCATTCCACACCTTTACTCTCCCGGAAGAGAAGACCACCCGCGTCGTTCTGAGGGGAATTCCAGTCCAGGTTTCAACCGATGAGGTGTTTGCGGACTTGAAACGCCAGGGTTTCAATCCCATCAGCACCCATCGGATGCACACCGGGAAGAGACAACTTCCGCTGGTGCTCCTGGAGGCACCACTCGACCAGGCGAAGCAAGTCTGGAAGATGAAGACTGTCTGCAGCCTGATGGTCAAGGTTGAAAAACCAAGAAAATCAGGCAAAGCAGCCCAGTGCCATCGATGCCAGCGATTCTTCCATGCCCAACGGAATTGCACGGCAGAACACCGATGTGTCAAGTGCGGGGAAGCACATGACACAAAGGTGTGCGCGAAGGAGCGCAAGGAGCCTCCCAAGTGCGCCAACTGTAATGGCCCCCACACGGCCAATTACAGGGGCTGCCCGCAGTTTCCCAAGCTTCAGAAGACCGCCGCCCCCAAGACAACCGCCCCCGCAAAGTTGGTCGCCCCCAAGGCAGCAGCCCCTCAGAAGGCCGCCGCCCCCAAAACAGCAGCCCCCAAAAAGGCCGCCGCTCCCAAACCAACAGCCGCCCCCAAGGTCGTCGCTCCCAAGGCAAACCCCACCGCCACCAAAGGCAAAGGAGGCGCCAAAAAGACCGCTCAACAGCGTCAAACGGTGACCTTTGGATTGCAGAGGAACCAGATTGCCACGGCCGTGGCAATGGCAAAGAGCCCGGAAGAGTTGGCTGAAAAGCTCTCAGCTTTCGTCGCTCTTCTTTTGAATCGTTGATGGGTGCAAATCAACTGATTCAAAATTCTTTTCAGGTGGCGTTCTGGAACGCCAATGGTCTTCGAGCGGCCCGGGACGAGCTCGAAGAATTCGTCGACAGGCTGCAACTTGACATCGTACTTGTGTGCGAAACAAAGTTGCAACCTCAAACGACGGACCCAAAAATTCGGGGTTTCACTCTCCACAGGGCGGACAGAGGGATCGGCCCAGGAGGAGGAACGGCAATTTTTGTAAGTAACAGAGTTAAACATTCTGTTCTAGCAACACCCGATCTTCGCAACATGGAAGCCGTGGGCATCAACGTAGCCACTGCAAATGGGCCCCTGCGCCTGTTTGCATGCTACAACCGACCACAAATTCCAATTCTCGAAGAGGACCTGCGGACACTTTTCGACGGCAACACACCAACGATCGCTGCTGGTGATTTCAACGCCAAGCACATCAACTGGGGAAGCCGCCGTTCGAACAGGAACGGAAACATCCTCAACGGCTTCACGGATCAACACCTGGACATCTCCGTCATGGCTCCGGTAGAACCCACGTTCTACCGAAACTCGGACGGGACTGCAGACATCCTTGACGTTGCAATCGTCAAAAACGTCGTGCACCAGGTTCGGCTGACGGCAATAAACGACCTCTCTTCGGATCATAACCCCGTCCTGATGCAAATCGGGAACGAGGCAAACGATCCGATTGTATGTCGTTATACCTCAGTGGATTGGAGGAAGTTCACCAAGCACCTGGTGAACAACTTCGGAACAATCCCACCGATCAGATCCACAGAAGAAATCGACGAGGCGGTCCAAACCTTCGAGACGAAGATCCGGGACGCCATCGCCTCCGCCACCAGGGAACGGAGAACTCCGGCCCCAAGACTGGAGATTTCATGGGAAATCAGGGACCTCATCAGGGCAAAAAGGCGAGCCAGACGGATTGCACAACGTACCGGTTTTCCGGTGGACCGTGCAGAAGCCAACCGGCTGAGATGGGAGGTGAGAAAAGCACTTTCTGATTTCAGAAACGAGAGATGGGAAGCCAAGCTTCAATCTCTTACCACCGAGGACAACTCCGTCTGGAGAATGTCAAGGGTGCTGAGATCTGACCGAAAACCGCTTCCACCAATCCACAGTGAGAACGGGATCGTCTTCACCGACGAGGAGAAAGCAGAAGCGTTCGCGTTGAGCATGAGCAGACAATGCTCACTCAACCTCACGAATGCGGACCTGGACCACGTCGAAGAGATCGAGGATCACGTGGAATCCATCGCCACCGAAGACCCAGATGAACCCCTGACCCCGACAACCCCCGAAGAAGTTTCCGGAGTGATTCGGAAACTGAAGAAACGGAAGGCATCTGGACCAGACGAAATCAGCAACAGGGCTCTCAAGAACCTCCCGCTGAAAGTCATCGTCGAACTGACAGGTATTTTAAATGCAATGCTCAGTTTCAGATATTTTCCACAGCGTTGGAAAATAGCAACGGTCATTTTCATCCCGAAACCGGGGAAGGACCCAAAGTTTCCCCAGAACCACAGGCCAATCAGCTTGCTGTCGGCTGTGGGAAAGGTCGCAGAACGTCTCATCCGCTCCCGCCTCCTCCAGCTCACCCAGGAGCGGCACATCGTCCCCGACGAACAATTCGGCTTTCGGTCGAATCATTCAACAACAGATCAGCTACTACGAGTCGTAGAGCACGCTTCCATCAGTATCGAGCGCAAGCAAGTTACTGGTGCAGTGTTTCTCGACGTGGCAAAAGCATTCGATGCGGTTTGGCATGATGGGCTTATTTACAAGCTCCATCAGACTGGCATTCCGCTCGCAATGGTTCAAATGATCAGATCGTTTCTCGAGGGACGCCGTTTCCAGGTGAGAATCAATAACTCTGTTTCAGATCCCCAGGACCTGGAAGCCGGAGTCCCCCAGGGCTCCGTTCTTTCACCCCTTCTTTACTCCATTTTCACCCACGACATCCCAAAAACTGACCGTACGACACTGGCAATATACGCAGATGACACAGCGATTCTCACCAGATCGAAGCAACCCTACATGGCTACCCGCTACTTGCAGGAGTCTGTGGAACGCATCGAAAACTGGTGTCGCAGGTGGCTCATAAACGTCAACCCCGACAAAAGCAGAGCGCTTTTGTTGGCACGACGTAGAGTCAGCCCTGATGGGTTTGTTCGAATGTTCAACGCGGATATTCCCTGGTCTGACCAGGTCAAATATCTCGGGGTCATTCTGGACAAAAAACTCTCCTTCGGCCCACATCTTGACTACGCACTCGCGAAGGGCAAGATGGCCACGGGAATGCTGAGATCTCTCGTATGTCGGCGGAGCGCGTTGTCAATTGACAACAAGCTCTTGTTGTACAAATCAGTGATCCGACCTACCATGACTTATGCTTCTGTGGCTTGGGCGTTCGCGCCCTGTAAGACTCGGATGCATAAGTTACAAACTTTCCAAAACAAATTTCTCCGTCAAGCATTCAACGCCCCGTGGTTTGTTCGCAACAACCAATTGCACCGAGAGGCGAAGATGCCGACGATGGAGGAATTCTTCCGTGAGACAGCCGAGCGAGCCTTTTCGAAGGCGGAAGCCCACCCGAACCCCCTGGTCCGAGAGGCCGTTGACTACGACGAAAACGGTCCATCCAGATGCAAGAGGCCAAGGATGGCTCTCTTGTGATCGAAGATGCCTTCTCACTCAGATCTTCCGAATCTGGTAAACATCAAATGTCATTGCCACATTTATCTGTCGCAGCTCTTTTCAGATTCCATCAAATGGATCACTTCGGGGGAATCCCCGGAGCGCCCTCTTCTTTTCTTCTGGCGCCATGCGAACCGGCATGGCTGCCCAGCGTGCGTTCAGGGATGAAGGACCAATGGTTCCGATCCCTAAGGTGACGCGAGGGGTTTTAGTGGGTATTGTCGGCTTGCACATTTACCGACCGAGTCCCACATAACCAGACCTAGTCTGGTATGCGTAAAAGCATTTCCCCTCTCCAAAAAAAAAAAAAAAAAAAAAGCGAAACGAGTAAACTTTTATAGGACAGATGCAAAATACCATATTACCACATAAATCGTTATTTTAAAGCAAAGTATTAGCTTTTGCACTTGTTCAATTAAAGTTTGCTTACTTCGAAATATGTAGTCGTCCGAAATAATTCTTTTTGTCAAAACTATAACGTATTTTGTTCTTTTGAGCTTGAATATAGAGTTTTCATTACGTTTTATAGTAGTTTACTCTACTCTAAGCATAGAATCAAACAGAGTAATCCGCTTTTGTTAAAACTGATACATAATTTGCTCTTATTTTTGAGAATAAGACATTTTCAATATGTTTGATAAAATTTTTCTTGTTTATAGCAAGGAATCGTTTAAAATAAGCTGTATTTGCCTAAACTGATACGTAATTCGATATTTGTGCATGGATACGATGTTTTCAGTTTCTTTGACGTGAAATTTCTTGTTGCAAAAGGTAATAATTTGCTTTAAAACAACGCTTTATATGGTAATATGTGGTTTTGCATCTGCCCCATAAAAGTTCATTAGTTTCGAATCATAAAATCGTTTGAAATAAACAGTGCTGGTCAAAACTATAACGTAAATTATTTCTTTGAGACGAAATTTAAAGTTTTCATTAAGTTTTATACAAGTTTACTCTATTCTAAGGAAAGGAGTAATTAGGATAAATTGCTTTTATCTAGAGTAATATATAATTTGCAGTTTTCAGCCAGAATAAGACGTATTTAATCTTTTTAATGTAAGTTTTTGTATTTAAAACAAAGGATCGTCTAAAGTAAGCAGTTTTTGTCCAGACTGAAACGTAATTCGAATTTCTGTGTCTGAATAAGGGGTTTTCAGTTACTTTGATGTAAGGTTTCATGTTTGTAACAATGAATTATCGAAAATAATTGGTTTTTATCCAAATTGTGGCATGAATCGTTTTTAAAAGGAGAAATAAGATGTTTTTCCGCTGTACAGTGAAAGTTTACTCGTTTCAAAGCATAGAACCGTTTGAAATTAACAGCTCTCGTTAAGACTATAACGCAAATCTTTTGTTTTGTGCTAAAATAAGACGTTTTTAGTCAGTTTGATATAAGTTTTCTTGTCCAAAGCAAAATATTGTCGAAAATCAACCGTTTTTGTCTAAACTGATACAAAATTCAGTGGTTTGTGTCCGAATACAAAGTTTTCAGATTCTATAATGTTAGGTTTGCTGCTTCTAACAAAGAATCAACGAAAATATTTTGTTTTAATACAAACTGCAATATAAAATGTCTTAATAGGACAAAACATGATGTTTGGCATCTGTTTAATAAAAATTTACTCGTTTGGAAGCATAGAATCATTCCAAATAAGCTATTCTCGTCGAAACTATAATGTAATTAGTATTTTGTGCTAGAATACAGCGTTTTTGTTAGATTTATTAACAATTTTGTCTATTTTAAGCAATGAAACGAATAGGATTAGCTGCCTTTATTTAAAGTGATATATAAATTGCTCTTTTATGCCAGATTAATACCTTTTTAGTCTGTTCGACGTAAGTTTTCTTGTTCAAAGCAAAAGATCGTCTAAAATAAGCCGTTTTTGTTTGAACTGATAAACAATTCAGACTGAGACTCAACAAAAATAATTTGTTTTAATCCACACTGATACTTTTTGACCCTATAAGAGTCCTATAAGAGTCCGAGATACGCCGTTCTCGTCAAGTCTATAACGTAATTCGTTTTTTTGTGTCAGAATACGACGTTTTCTTCTGTTTAATATAAGTTTTTAATAATAATAATAATAACAATAATAATAATAATAATAATAATAATAATAATAATAATAATAATAATAATAATATTAATAATAATAATAATGAAAATAATAATAGTAATAAAAGTAAGCTTAGTTTTCTAAGCAAAAACAGTTACTCCTATCAATTTTTATCTTTTTTTCAAAATTAAAGCTGATAAAATTTCCTACAAAATAGTTATTTGCATTTTTTCTTGTAAGACCAACCATAAGCGAGTTATAGAGTTAGATATAAATAATATTTAAACAAATGTTATTGTTATTAATATGACGACTAAAGACGACTCTGAAACCTTTAATGACATTTATGTCTTCTCCTTTTATTATATTTATTTTTATTTATATAATTATTTTGTAGGAAATTTTATCAGCTTTAGTTACAGAACAAAAATGTAATTCAGTTTTCAATGTTTGAGAGGAAGACGAAAATGCAGCATTTAAAAACGACTCTGAAGACTTTAGTGACTTTTATGTCTCCTCCTTTTTATATGCAAAAGATCATGTGTGATCTGTGTTTTTAGGCAATCTAAGCCATTTTATAGTTTTTAATATTTAACAAAAATTTGCTTTAAAATAAAATGTTTGAAAAACTGAAATTAAACTAAATTAATTGTGTCTAACACTTTAGTAGAGGAAAAAGGAGGAGACATAAAAGTCACTATAGTCTTAGAGTTGTCTTTAGTCGTCATATTAATAACAATAACATTTATAATAACAAGTACTAAATTTGCTTATATGCAAGCGCTTAATTAAGGTAACAGTTTTTTTGTTTTTTGCTTATATCTCGAAAACAGTTACTCCTATCAATTTTTACTTTTTCACCAAAATTAAAGGTGATAAAATTTCCTACAAAATAGTTATTTGCATTTTTCATGTAGAACTAACCATAAGCGAGATATAAGTTTGAAAATAATTAATAATTAAAAAAAAAGTGTTTTAACAGAAAATGTCTTGTGATTTAAAATACACTTAATTTATTGGGTTCAATACTTTATTAGAAGAAAAAGGAGGTGACATAAAAGTCACTGAAGTCTTCAGAGTCGTTTTTAAATGCTGCATTTTTGTCTTCGTCTCAAACATTGAAAACTGAATTACATTTTTGTTCAGTAACAGTTGCAGTTTTCTTATTGGTTTTTTGCTTATATCTCGAAAACAGTTACTCCTATCAAATTTTATCTTTCTTTCAAAATTAAAGCTGATAAAATTTCCTACAAAATAGTTATTTGCATTTTTCATGTAGGACTAACCATAAGCGAGATATATGATTGAAAATAATTAATATTTAAAAAAAAAGTGCTTTAACAGAAAATGTTTTGTGATTTAAAATACACTTAATTTATTGGGTCCAATACTTTATTAGAAGAAAAAGAAAGTGACATAAAAGTCACTAAAGTCTTCAGAGTCGTTTTTGAATGCTGCAGTTTCGTCTTCGTCTCAAACATTGAAAACTGAATTACATTTTTGTTCAGTAACAGTCACAGTTTTCTTATTGGTTTTTTGCTTATATCTCGAAAACAGTTACTCCTATCAATTTTTATCTTTTTGTCAAAATTAAAGCTGATAAAATTTCCTACAAAATAGTTATTTGCATTTTTTATGTAGGACTAACCATAAGCGAGATATAAGATTGAAAATAATTAATATTTAAAAAAGAAGTGCTTTAACAGAAAATGTCTTGTGATTTAAAATACACTTAATTTATTAGGTCCGATACTTTATTAAAAAAAAAAGGGGGTGACATATAAGTCACTGAAGTCTTCAGAGTCGATTTTAAATGCTGCATTTTCGTCTTCGTCTCAAACATTGAAAACTGAATTACATTTTTGTTCTGAAACGGTAACAGTTTTTACTTTGGTTTTTTGCTTATATCTCGAAAACAGTTACTCCTATCAATTTTTATCTTTCTTTCAAAATTCAAGCTGATAACATTTCCTACAAAATAGTTATTTGCATTTTTCTTGTAGGACCAACCATAAGCGAGTTATAAAGTTGGATATAAATAATATTTAACAAAAACTTGCTTAAAAATAAAATGTTTGAAATACTGAAATTAAACTAAATTAATTGTGTCTAACACTTTAGTAGAGAAAAAAGAAAAAGACATAAAAGTCACCAAAGTCTTCAGAATCGTTTTTAGTCGTCATATTAATAACAAAAACATTAATAATAATAATACTAATAGTACTAAATCTGCTTATATGCAAGCGCTTTATTAAGGTAACAGTTTTTTGGTTTCTTGCTTATATCTCGAAAACAGTTACTCTTATGAATTTTTGTCTTTCTTTTAAAATTAAAGCTGATAAAATATTCTACAAAATAGTTATTTGCATTTTTCTTGTAGGACCAACCATAAGCGAGTTATAGAGTTGGATATAAATAATATTTAACAAAAATTTGCTTTAAAATAAAATGTTTGAAAAACTGAAATTAAACTAATTTAACTGTGTCTAACACTTTAGTAGAGAAAAAAGGAAAAGACATAAAAGTCACTAAAGGTTTCAGAGTTGTCTTTAGTTGTCATATTAATAACAATAACATTAATAATAATAATACTAATAGTACTAAATTTGCTTATATGCAAACGCTTAATTAAGGTAACAGTGTTTTGGTTTCTTGCTTATATCTCGAAAACAGTTACTCCTATCAATTTTTATCTTTTTACTAAAATTTAAGCTGATAAAATTTCCTACAAAATAGTTATTTGCATTTTTCATGTAGGACTAACCATAAGCGAGATATATGATTGAAAATAATTAATATTTAAAAAAAAAGTGCTTTAACAGAAAATGTCTTGTGATTTAAAATACACTTAATTTATTGGGTCCAATACTTTATTAGAAGAAAAAGGAAGTGACATAAAAGTCACTGAAGTCTTCAGAGTCGTTTTTAAATGCTGCAGTTTCGTCTTCGTCTCAAACATTGAAAACCGAATTACATTTTTGTTCAGTAACAGTCACAGTTTTCTTATTGGTTTTTTGCTTATATCTCGAAAACAGTTACTCCTATCAATTTTTATCTTTCTTTCAAAATTAAAGCTGATAAAATTTCCTACAAAATAGTTATTTGCATTTTTCTTGTAGGACCAACCATAAGCGAGTTATAGAGTTGGATATAAATAATATTTAACAAAAATTTGCTTTAAAATAAAATGTTTGAAAAACTGAAATTAAACTAATTTAATTGTGTCTAACACTTTAGTAGAGGAAAAAGAAGAAGACATAAAAGTCACTAAAGGTTTCAAAGTTGTCTTTAATCGTCATATTAATAACAATAACATTAATAATAAAAATACTAATAGTACTAAATTTGCTTATATGCAAACGCTTAATTAAGGTAACAGTGTTTTGGTTTCTTGCTCATATCTCGAAAACAGTTACTCCTATCAATTTTTATCTTTTTACTAAAATTTAAGCTGATAAAATTTCCTACAAAATAATTATTTGCATTTTTTATGTAGGACTAACCATAAGCGAGATATAAGATTGAAAATAATTAATATTTAAAAAAGAAGTGCTTTAACAGAAAATGTCTTGTGATTTAAAATACACTTAATTTATTAGGTCCAATACTTTATTAGAAAAGAAGGGGGTGACATATAAGTCACTGAAGTCTTCAGAGTCGATTTTAAATGCTGCATTTTCGTCTTCGTCTCAAACATTGAAAACTGAATTACATTTTTGTTCTGAAACGGTAACAGTTTTCACTTTGGTTTTTTGCTTATATCTCGAAAACAATTACTCCTATCAGTTTTTATTTTCTTTTCAAAATAAAGCTGATAAAATTTCCTACAAAATAGTTATTTGCATTTTTCTTGTAGGACCAACCATAAGCGAGTTATAAAGTTGGATATAAATAATATTTAACAAAAACTTGCTTAAAAATAAAATGTTTGAAATACTGAAATTAAACTAAATTAATTGTGTCTAACACTTTAGTAGAGAAAAAAGAAAAAGACATAAAAGTCACCAAAGTCTTCAGAATCGTTTTTAGTCGTCATATTAATAACAATAACATTAATAATAATAATAATACTAATAGTACTAAATCTGCTTATATGCAAGCGCTTTATTAAGGTAACAGTTTTTTGGTTTCTTGCTTATATCTCGAAAACAGTTACTCCTATGAATTTTTGTCTTTCTTTCAAAATTAAAGCTGATAAAATATTCTACAAAATAGTTATTTGCATTTTTCTTGTAGGACCAACCATAAGCGAGTTATAGAGTTGGATATAAATAATATATAACAAAAATTTGCTTTAAAATAAAATGTTTGAAAAACTGAAATTAAACTAATTTAACTGTGTCTAACACTTTAGTAGAGAAAAAAGGAAAAGACATAAAAGTCACTAAAGGTTTCAGAGTTGTCTTTAGTTGTCATATTAATAACAATAACATTAATAATAATAATACTAATAGTACTAAATTTGCTTATATGCAAACGCTTAATTAAGGTAACAGTGTTTTGGTTTCTTGCTTATATCTCGAAAACAGTTACTCCTATCAATTTTTATCTTTTTACTAAAATTCAAGCTGATAAAATTTCCTACAAAATAGTTATTTGCATTTTTCATGTAGGACTAACCATAAGCGAGGTATAAGTTTGAAAATAATTAATATTTAAAAAAAAAGTGCTTTAACAGAAAATGTCTTGTGATTTAAAATACACTTAATTTATTAGGTCTAATACTTTATTAGAAGAAAAAGGGGGTGACATATAAGTCACTGAAGTCTTCAGAGTCGATTGTAAATGCTGCATTTTCGTCTTCGTCTCAAACATTGAAAACTGAATTACATTTTTGTTCTGAAACGGTAACAGTTTTCACTTTGGTTTTTTGCTTATATCTCGAAAACAATTACTCCTATCAGTTTTTATCTTTTTTTCAAAATAAAGCTGATAAAATTTCCTACAAAATAGTTATTTGCATTTTTCTTGTAGGACCAACCATAAGCGAGTTATAAAGTTGGATATAAATAATATTTAACAAAAACTTGCTTAAAAATTAAATGTTTGAAAAACTGAAATTAAACTAATTTAACTGTGTCTAACACTTTAGTAGAGAAAAAAGGAAAAGACATAAAAGTCACTAAAGGTTTCAGAGTTGTCTTTAGTTGTCATATTAATAACAATAACATTAATAATAATAATACTAATAGTACTAAATTTGCTTATATGCAAGCGCTTAATTAAGGTAACAGTGTTTTGGTTTCTTGCTTATATCTCGAAAACAGTTACTCCTATCAATTTTTATCTTTTTACTAAAATTTAAGCTGATAAAATTTCCAACAAAATAGTTATTTGCATTTTTCATGTAGGACTAACCATAAGCGAGATGTAAGTTTGAAAATAATCAATATTTAAAAAAAAAGTGCTTTAACAGAAAATGTCTTGTGATTTAAAATACACTTAATTTTTTAGGTCCAATACTTTATTAGAAAAAAAAGGGGGTGACATATAAGTCACTGAAGTCTTCAGAGTCGATTTTAAATGCTGCATTTTCGTCTTCGTCTCAAACATTGAAAACTGAATTACATTTTTGTTCTGAAACGGTAACAGTTTTTACTTTGGTTTTTTGCTTATATCTCGAAAACAGTTACTGCTATCAATTTTTATCTTTCTTTCAAAATTAAAGCTGATAACATTTCCTACAAAATAGTTATTTGCATTTTTCTTGTAGGACCAACCATAAGCGAGTTATAAAGTTGGATATAAATAATATTTAACAAAAACTTGCTTAAAAATAAAATGTTTGAAATACTGAAATTAAACTAAATTAATTGTGTCTAACACTTTAGTAGAGAAAAAAGAAAAAGACATAAAAGTCACCAAAGTCTTCAGAATCGTTTTTAGTCGTCATATTAATAACAATAACATTAATAATAATAATACTAATAGTACTAAATCTGCTTATATGCAAGAGCTTTATTAAGGTAACAGTTTTTTGGTTTCTTGCTTATATCTCGAAAGCAGTTACTCCTATCAATTTTTATCTTTTTACTAAAATTAAAGCTGATAAAATTTCCTACGAAATAGTTATTTGCATTTTTCTTGTAGGACAAAGCATAAGCGAGTTATAGAGATGGATTTAAATAATATTTAACAAAAATTTGCTTTAAAATAAAATGTTTGAAATACTGAAATTAAACTAAATTAATTGTGTCTAACACTTTAGTAGAGGAAAAAGAAGAAGACATAAAAGTCACTAAAGATTTCAGAGTCGTCTTTAATCGTCATATTAATAACAATAACATTATTAATAATAATACGAATAGTACTAAATTTGCTTATATGCAAACGCTTAATTAAGTTAATAGTTTTTTGGTTTCTTGCTTATATCTCGAAAACAGTTACTCCTATCAATTTTTATCTTTTTACTAAAATTAAAGCTGATAAAATTTCCAACAAAATAGTTATTTGCATTTTTCATGTAGGACTAACCATAAGCGAGATGTAAGTTTGAAAATAATCAATATTTAAAAAAAAAGTGCTTTAACAGAAAATGTCTTGTGATTTAAAATACACTTAATTTATTGAGTCCAATACTTTATTAGAAAAAAAAGGAGGTGACTTAAAAGTCACTGAAGTTTTCAGAGTCGTTTTTAAATGCTGCATTTTCGTCTTCGTCTCAAACATTGAAAACTGAATTACATTTTTGTTCAGTAACGGTTACAATTTTCACTTTGGTTTTTTGCTTATATCTCGAAAACAGTGACTCCTATAAATTTTTATCTTTTCTTCAAAATTAAAGCTGATAAAATTTCCTACAAAATAGTTTTTAGCATTTTTTTTTTGTAGGACCAACCATAAGCGAGTTATAGAGTTGGATATAAATAATCTTTAAGAAAAATTTGCATTAAAATAAAATGTTTGAAAAACCGAAATTAAACTAAATTAATTGGGTCCAATACTTTATTAGAAGAAAAAGAGGTGACATAAAAGTCACTGAAGTCTTCAGAGTCGATTTTAAATGCTGCATTTTCGTCTTCGTCTCAAACATTGAAAACTAAATTACATTTTTGTTCAGTAACAGTTACAGTTTTCTTATTGGTTTTTTGCTTATATCTCGAAAACTGTTACTCCTATCAATTTTTATCTTTCTTTCAAAATTAAAGCTGATAAAATTTTCTACAAAATAGTTATTCGCATTTTTTTTGTAGGACCAACCATAAGCCAGTTATAGAGTTGGATATAAATAATCTTTAACAAAAATTTGCTTTAAAATAAAATGTTTGAAAAACCGAAATTAAACTAAATTAATTGTGTCTAACACTTTAGTAGAAGAAAAAGGTGAAGACATAAAAGTTACCAAAGTCTTCAGAGTTGTTTTTAGTACTAAATTTGCTTATATGCAAGCCCTTAATTAAAGTAACAGTTTTTTGGTTTCTTGCTTATACCTCGAAAACAGTTACTCCTATCAAATTGTATCTTTTCACTAAATTAAAGCTGATAAAATTTCCTACAAAATAGTTATTTGCATTTTTCATGTAGGACTAACCATAAGCGAGATATAAGTTTGAAAATAATTAATATTTAAAAAAAAATGTGCTTTAACAGAAAATGTCTTGTGATTTAAAATCACGCTTATGGTTAGTCCTACATGAAAAATGCAAACAACTGTTTTGTAGGAAATTTTATCAGCTTTAATTTTAGTGAAAAGATAAAAATTGATAGGAGTAACTGTTTTCAAGATATAAGCAAGAAACCAAAAAACTGTTACTTTAATTAAGGGCTTGCATATAAGCAAATTTAGTACTAAAAACAACTCTGAAGACTTTGGTGACTTTTATGTCTTCTCCTTTTTCTTCTACTAAAGTGTTAGATACAATTAATTTAGTTTAATTTCGGTTTTTCAAACATTTTATTTTAAAGCAAATTTTTGTTAAAGATTATTTATATCCAACTCTATAACTCGGTTATGGTTGGTCCTACAAAAAAAATGCGAATAACTATTTTGTAGAAAATTTTATCAGCTTTAATTTTGAAAGAAAGATAAAAATTGATAGAAGTAACTATTTGCGAGATATAAGCAAAAAACCAATAAGAAAATTGTAACTGTAACTGAACAAAAATGTAATTCAGTTTTTAATATTTGAGACTAAGACAAAAATGCAGCATTTAAAAACGACTCTGAAGACTTCAGTGACTTTTATGTCACCTCCTTTTTCTAATAAAGTATTGGACCCAATAAATTAAGTGTATAAAATGCAGCATTTAAAAACGACTCTGAAAACTTCAGTGACTTTTATGTCACCTCCTTTTTTTTCTAATAAAGTATTGGACCCAATAAATTAAGTGTATTTTAAATCACAAGACATTTTCTGTTAAAACACTTTTTTTTAATTATTAATTATTTTCAAACTTATATCTCGCTTATGGTTAGTTCTACATGAAAAATGCAAATAACTATTTTGTAGGAAATTTTATCACCTTTAATTTTGGTGAAAAAGTAAAAATTGATAGGAGTAACTGTTTTTGAGATATAAGCAAAAAACAAAAAAACTGTTACCTTAATTAAGCGCTTGCATATAAGCAAATTTAGTACTACTAGTATTGTTATTATAAATGTTATTGTTATTAATATGACGACTAAAGACAACTCTATAACTTTAGTGACTTTTATGTCTCCTCCTTTTTTCTCTACTAAAGTGTTAGACACACTTAATTTAGTTTAATTTCGGTTTTTCAAACATTTTATTTGAAAGCAAATTTTTGTTAAAGATTATTTATATCCAACTCTATAACTCGCTTATGGTTGGTCCTACAAAAAAATGCAAATAACTATTTTGTAGGAAATTTTATCAGCTTTAATTTTAGTAAAAAGATAAAAATTGATAGGAGTAACTGTTTTCGAGATATAAGCAAGAAACCAAAAAACTGTTACCTTAATTAAGCGTTTGCATATAAGCAAATTTAGTACTATTAGTATTATTAGTATTAATGTTATTGTTATTAATATGACGACTAAAGACGACTCTGAAACATTTAGTGACTTTTATGTCTTCTCCTTTTTCCTCTACTAAAGTGTTAGACACAATTAATTTAGTTTAATTCCGGTTTATCAAGCATTTTATTTTAAAGCAAATTTTTGTTAAATATTATTTATATCCAACTCTATAACTCGTTTATGCTTGGTCCTACAAGAAAAATGTAAATAACTATTTTGTTGGAAATTTTATCAGCTTTAATTTTGAAAAAAAGATAAAATTTGATAGGAGAAACTGTTTTCGAGATATAAGCAAAAAACCAATAAGAAAACTGTAACTGTTACTGAACAAAAATGTAATTCAGTTTTCAATGTTTGAGATTAAGACAAAAATGCAGCATTTAAAAACGACTCTGAAGACTTCAGTGACTTTTATGTCACCTCCTTTTTCTTCTAATAAAGTATTGGACCCAATAAATTAAGTGTATTTTAAATCACAAGACATTTTCTGTTAAAACACTTTTTTTTAATTATTAATTATTTTCAAACTTATATCTCGCTTATGGTTAGTTCTACATGAAAAATGCAAATAACTATTTTGTAGGAAATTTTATCACCTTCAATTTTGGTGAAAAAGTAAAAATTGATAGGAGTAACTGTTTTCGAGAAATAAGCAAAAAACAAAAAAACTGTTACCTTAATTAAGCGCTTGCATATAAGCAAATTTAGTACTACTAGTATTGTTATTATAAATGTTATTGTTATTAATATGACGACTAAAGACAACTCTAAGACTTTAGTGACTTTTATGTCTCCTCCTTTTTCCTCTACTAAAGTGTTAGACACAATTAATTTAGTTTAATTTCAGTTTTTCAAACATTTTATTTTAAAGCAAATTTTTGTTAAATATTAAAAACTATAAAATGGCTTAGATTGCCTAAAAACACAGATCACACATGATCTTTTGCATAGAAATGAGAAAACGCTCATGTAACACACAAAATAAGCTTCATTTTTGCTTAGAAAACTAAGCTTACTTTTATTACTATTATTATTATTTTTATTATTATTATTACTATTATTATTATTATTATTATTATTATTATTATTATTATTATTATTATTATTATTATTATTATTATTATTATTAACTTTTGTATAGTAAATGTTTTTATACCAGTTTTAAAATGAGTTATTAATTTTAAACAATTTCTTGCCTAAAAATACAGATCACAGATGATTTCTTGCATAGAAATGAGAAAACGCTCATATAACACACAAAATAAGCTTCATTTTTGCTTAAAAAACTAAGCTTACTTTTATTACTATTATTATTATTATTATTATTATTATTATTATTATTATTATTATTATTATTATTATTATTATTATTATTATTATTATTATTATTATTATTATTAACTTATTAATTTTAGCCAATTTCTTGCCTAAAAACTATCAAATGGCTTAGATTGCCTAAAAACACAGATCACACATGATCTTTTGCATAGAAATGAGAAAAGCTCATGTAACACAAAATAAGCTTCATTTTTGCCTAGAAAACTAAACTTACTTTTATTACTACTATTATTATTATTTTTATTATTATTATTATTATTACTATTATTTTTATTATCATTATTACTATTATTATTATTATTATTATTATTATTATTATTATTAATATTATTATTATTAAAAACCGATTATAACTTTTGTATAGTTTTAAAAATGAGTTATTGATTTTAGACAATTTCTTGCCTAAAAACACAGATCACAGATGATCTCTTGCATAGAAATGAGAAAACGCTCAGATAACACAAAATAAGCATCATTTTTGCTTAGAAAAACTAAGCTTTAATTTAGAAAGAAATTCATTATTATAAGTATTATTATCATTATTATTATTATTATAATTATTATTTCTTTTATTACTATTATCATTATTATTATTATTATTATTATTATTATTATTATTATTATTATTATTATTATTATTATTATTATTATTATTATTATTATTATTATTATTATTATTATTGTTATTATTATTATTAACTTTTGTATAGTAAATGTTTTTATACCAGTTTATAATGAGTTATAATTTTATTCAAATTCTTGCCTAAAAACACAGATCACAGATGATCTCTTGCATAGAAATGAGAAAACGCCCATATAACACACAAAATAAGCTTCATTTTTGCTTAGAAAACTAAGCTTACTTTTATTACTATTATTATTATTTTTATTATTATTATTACTATTATTATTATTATTATTATTATTATTATTATTATTATTATTATTATTATTATTATTATTATTATTATTATTAACTTTTGTATAGTAAATGTTTTTATACCAGTTTTAAAATGAGTTATTAATTTTAAACAATTTCTTGCCTAAAAATACAGATCACAGATGATTTCTTGCATAGAAATGAGAAAACGCTCATATAACACACAAAATAAGCTTCATTTTTGCTTAAAAAACTAAGCTTACTTTTATTACTATTATTATTATTATTATTATTATTATTATTATTATTATTATTATTATTATTATTATTATTATTATTATTATTATTATTATTATTACTATTATTATTATTAATATTATTTTTATTATTATTAGTATTATTATTATTGTTATTATTATTATTATTATTAAAAAATTATATTAAACAGACAGAAAACGACGTATTCTGACACAAAAAAACGAATTACGTTATAGACTTGACGAGAACGGCGTATTTCGGACTCTTATAGGACTCTTATAGGATCAAAAAGTATCAATTTGGATTAAAACAAATTATTTTTGTTGACTCTCAGTCTGAATTGTTCATCAGTTCAAACAAAAACGGCTTATTTTAGACGATCTTTTGCTTTGAACAAGAAAACTTACATCGAACAGACTAAAAACGTATTAATCTGGCATAAAAGAGCAATTTATGTATCACTTTGGATAAAGGCAGCTAATCTTATTCGTTTCATTGCTTAAAATAGACAAAATTGTTAATAAATCTAACAAAAACGCTGTATTCTAGCACAAAATACTAATTACATTATAGTTTCGACGAGAATAGCTTATTTGGAATGATTCATGCTTCCAAACGAGTAAATTTTTATTAAACAGATGCCAAACATCATGATTTGTCCTATAAAGACATTTTATATTGCAGTTTGTATTAAAACAAAATATTTTCGTTGATTCTTTGTTAGAAGCAGCAAACCTAACATTAAAGAATCTGAAAACTTTGTATTCGGACACAAACCACCAAATTTTGTACCAGTTTAGACAAAAACGGTTGATTTTCGACAATATTTTGCTTTGAACAAGAAAACTTATATCAAACTGACTAAAAACGTCTTATTTTAGCAAAAAACAAAAGATTTGCGTTATAGTCTTAAAGCTGATTTATGCCACAATTTGGATAAAAACCAATTATTTTTGTTAATTCATTGTTACAAACAAGAAACCTTACATCAAAGAAACTGAAAACCCCTTATTTAGGCACAGAAATTCGAATTACGTTTCAGTCTGGACAAAAACTGCTTATTTTAGACGATCCTTTGTTTTGAACACGAAAACTTACATTAAAAAGATTAAAAACGTCTTATTCTGGCTAAAAACTGCAAATTGTATATTACTCTAGATAACAGCAATTTATCCTGATTACTCCTTTACTTAGAATAGAGTAAACTTGTATAAAACTTAATGAAAACTTTAAATTTCGTCTCAAAGAAATAATTTACGTTAAAGTTTTGACCAGCACTGTTTATTTCAAACGAAATTATGATTCGAAACTAATGAACTTTTATGGGGCAGATGCAAAACCACATATTACCATATAAAGCGTTGTTTTAAAGCAAAGTATTACCTTTTGCAACAAGAAATTTCACGTCAAAGAAACTGAAAACTTCGTATTCATACATAAATATCGAATTACGTATCAGTTTAGGCAAATACAGCTTATTTTAAACGATTCCTTGCTATAAACAAGAAAAATTTTATCAAGCATATTGAAAACGTCTTATTCTCGAAAATAAGAGCAAATTATGTATCAATTTTAACAAAAGCGGATTACTCTGTTTGATTCTATGCTTAGAGTAGATTAAACTACTATAAAACGTAATAAAAACTCTATATTCAAGCTCAAAAGAACAAATTACGTTATAGTTTTGACAAAAAAAAATATTTCGGACGATTACATACTTCGAAGTAAGCAAACTTTAATTGAACATGTGCAAAAGCTAATACTTTGCTTTAAAATAACGATTTATGTGGTAATATGGTATTTTGCATCTGTCTTATAAAAGTTTACTCGTTTCGCTCCATTGAATCATTCGAAATAAATTATTTTGACACAACAACAACGAAAATAATTTGTTTTTGTTTAAACTGTAACATAAGTCGCTTTTATAAAACGAACTAATACGTTTGGCATCTGTTTAGTGAAAGTTTTCTCGTTTGGGGGCATAAAATCGTTTGAAATTAACAGTTCTGGTCAAAACTATAACGTAAATTATTTCTTTGAATCACTTTAAAGATTTGCGTTATAGTCTTGACGAAAACTGTTAATTTCAAACGATTCTATGCTTTGAAACCAGTATACTTTCACTGAACAGAGGCAAAACGTCTGATTTCGCCTTTAAAAAACGATTTATGTCACAGTTTGGATTAAAACCAATGATTTTCGTTTATTCATTGTTACAAACAAGAAACCTTACATCAAAGAAACTGAAAACCTCTTATTCAGGCCCAGAAAATCAAATTACGTTTCAGTCTGGACACAAATTGCTTATTTTAGACGATTCTTTCTTTTGAACACGAAAACTTATATTAAAAAGATTAAAAACGTCTTATTCTGGCTCAAAACTGCAAATTATGTATTACTTTGGATAAATGCAGTTTATCCTGATTACTCCTTTGCTTAGAATAAAGCAAACTTGTATAAAACTTAATGAAAACTTTAAATTTCGTCTCAAAGAAATAATTTACGTTATAGTTTTGACCAGAACTGTTAGTTTCAAACGATTCTATGCCCCCAAACGAGAAAACTTTTACTAAACAGATGCCAAACGTCTTAGTTCGTTTAATAAAAACGACATGTTACAGTTTAAACAAAAAAATTATTTTCGTTGTTGTTGTGTCAAAATAATTTATTTCGAATGATTCAATGGAGCGAAACGAGTAAACTTTTATAGGACAGATGCAAAATACCATATTACCACATAAATCGTTATTTTAAAGCAAAGTATTAGCTTTTGCACTTGTTCAATTAAAGTTTGCTTACTTCGAAGTATGTAGTCCTCCGAAATATTTTTTTTTTGTCAAAACTATAACGTAATTTGTTCTTTTGAGCTTGAATATAAAGTTTTCATTACGTTTTAAAGTAGTTTACTCTACTCTAAGCATAGAATCAAACAGAGTGATCCGCTTTTGTTAAAACTGATACATAGTTTGCTCTTATTTTCGAGAATAAGACATTTTCAATATGTTTGATAAAATTTTTCTTGTTTATAGCAAGGAATCGTTTAAAATAAGCTGTATTTGCCTAAACTGATACGTAATTCGATATTTGTGCATGGATACGATGTTTTCAGTTTCTTTGACGTGAAATTTCTTGTTGCAAAAGGTAATAATTTGCTTTAAAACAACGCTTTATATGGTAATATGTGGTTTTGCATCTGCCCCATAAAAGTTCATTAGTTTCGAATCATAAAATCGTTCAAAACTATAACGTA
Organism: Tribolium castaneum; assembly: GCF_031307605.1. NCBI lineage: Eukaryota > Metazoa > Arthropoda > Insecta > Coleoptera > Tenebrionidae > Tribolium > Tribolium castaneum. Next base: position 3,119,576 of record NC_087401.1, on the reverse strand, counting down.
AATTATTTCTTTGAGACGAAATTTAAAGTTTTCATTAAGTTTTATACAAGTTTACTCTATTCTAAGTAAAGGAGTAATCAGGATAAATTGCTTTTATCTAGAGTAATATATAATTTGCAGTTTTCAGCCAGAATAAGACGTTTTTATTCTTTTTAATGTAAGTTTTTGTATTCAAAACAAAGGATCGTCTAAAGTAAGCAGTTTTTGTCCAGACTGAAACGTAATTCGAATTTCTGTGCCTGAATAAGGGGTTTTCAGTTACTTTGATGTAAGGTTTCATGTTTGTAACAATGAATTAACGAAAATAATTGGTTTTTATCCAAACTGTAGCATGAATCGTTTTTAAAAGGCGAAATAAGATGTTTTTCCTCTGTACAGTGAAAGTTTACTCGTTTCAAAGCATAGAACCGTTTGAAATTAACAGCTCTAGTTAAGACTATAACGCAAATCTTTTGTTTTGTGCTAAAATAAGACGTTTTTAGTCAGTTTGATATAAGTTTTCTTGTTCTAAGCAAAATATTGTCGAAAATCAACCGTTTTTGACTAAACTGATACAAAATTCGGTGGTTTGTGTCCGAATACAAAGTTTTCAGATTTTTTAATGTTAGGTTTGCTGCTTCTAACAAAGAATCAACGAAAATATTTTGTTTTAATACAAACTGCAATATAAAATGTCTTTATAGGACAAAACATGATGTTTGGCATCTGTTTAATAAAAATTTACTCGTTTGGAAGCATAGAATCATTCCAAATAAGCTATTCTCGTCGAAACTATAATGTAATTAGTATTTTGTGCTAGAATACAGCGTTTTTGTTAGATTTATTAACAATTTTGTCTATTTTGAGCAATGAAACGAATAGGATTAGCTGCCTTTATCCAAAGTGATACATAAATTGCTCTTTTATGCCAGATTAATACGTTTTTAATCTGTTCGATGTAAGTTTTCTTGTTCAAAGCAAAAGATCGTCTCAAATGAGCCGTTTTTGTTTGAACTGATAAACAATTTAGACTGAGACTCAACAAAAATAATTTGTTTTAATCCAAACTGATACTTTTTGACCTTATAAGAGTCCTATAAGAGTCTGAGATACGCTGTTCTCGTCAAGTCTATAACGTAATTCGTTTTTTTGTGTCAGAATACGACGTTTTCTGTCTGTTTAATATAAGTTTTTAACAATAATAATAATAACAATAATAATAATAATAATAATAATAATAATAATAATAATAATAATATTCGTAATAATAATAATAATATTAATAATAATAACAATGAAAATAATAATAGTAATAAAAGTAAGCTCAGTTTTATAAGCAAAAATGAAGCTTATTTTGTGTGTTATATGAGCGTTTTCTCATTTCTATGCAAGAGATCATCTGTGATCTGTGTTTTTAGGCAAGAAATTGAATAAAATTAATAACTCATTTTAAAACTGGTATAAAAACATTTACTATACAAAAGTTAATAATAATAATAATAATAATAATAATAATGATAATAATAATAATAATAATAATAATAATAATAATAATAATAATAATAATAATGATATAAATACTTATAATAATGAATTTCTTTCTAAATTAAAGCTTAGTTTTTCTAAGCAAAAATGATGCTTATTTTGTGTTATCTGAGCGTTTTCTCATTTCTATGCAAGAGATCATCTGTGATCTGTGTTTTTAGGCAAGAAATTGTCTAAAATTAATAACTCATTTTAAAACTGGTATAAAAACATTTACTATACAAAAGTTATAATCGGTTTTTAATAATAATAATATTAATAATAATAATAATAATAATAGTAATAATAATAATAAAAATAATAGTAATAATAATAATAATAATAATAATAATAGTAATAGTAACATAAGTAATAATAATAATAATACTTTTAATAAGGAAAAATGAAGCTTATTTTGTGTGTTACATGAGCGTTTTCTCATTTCTATGCAAAAGATCATGTGTGATCTGTGTTTTTAGGCAATCTAAGAAATTTTATAGTTTTTAATATTTAACAAAAATTTGCTTTAAAATAAAATGTTTGAAAAACTGAAATTAAACTAAATTAATTGTGTCTAACACTTTAGTAGAGGAAAAAGGAGGAGACATAAAAGTCACTAAAGTCTTAGAGTTGTCTTTAGTCGTCATATTAATAACAATAACATTTATAATAACAATACTAGTAGTACTAAATTTGCTTATATGCAAGCGCTTACTTAAGGTAACAGTTTTTTTGTTTTTTGCTTATATGTGCAGTCGTGTCTCTGCGTGCTCTTGCCTTTGGGATTCATTTTCAGTGGTTGATTCTTGGTGTTGATTGTTGAATTTGATATCTGGGTGCATGTGGTTGTTGTTGTTTCCTCTGGAAATTACTATTTTTGCGATTTCGGTAAGTTATTCTTGTTTAATTCGTTAATATCCGTCATTAGATACGCATAATTATATCTTATCGCGGCAGTATAAGATAGCGCTCGCCCCTCTATAGCAGCAGCAGCTGGTATCGCGGCGGCGCGGCGCAGTGAAAATTTAGTATTTATCGCTCTGTCGCAGAGTGAGCGTCTGGTGTCCAAATTTTGTCTACATTAATTTCATTAATTTCAGTTTAAATCACTAAATTTAATGGCTGAATTTAATTGCTGCCACTGTTTTAAAAGCGTAAGTCGTGATACACCTATCGTGGTGTGTGACGGCTGTTCGCTAAATATTCACTGTCGTTGCCTCAAAATAAGCGAAAATGAAATCGCCTTTATTTCTCAGTCTCGCTCTCCAAATATCAAACTGTTTTGTAATAGATGCAACGTAACTATCACAGCAATTTCAGAAATTAAAAAACTCGTAAATGACATAAAATCATCATTTGATGAGCGTCTTAGCAAACTCGAATCTCTTATTATTAATAACAATACGTCTCAAGCTATAAACCGCGAAGAAATTATCGCCGAATCTGTGGACAGGTCGGCTCGTGCGTGCAATGTTATTATGTACAATGTTAAACCTGTCGCTAATAAACAAGACGTGGATGTGGTAAATGATGTCCTCGAGATCATTGATCCATCACTTGTGATTGGTCCGGAAAATGTTTTTCGCGTAGGAAAAACCGTCGGTGATAAACCTCGCTTATTAAAATTGCAATTTAAAACTCAACAAATGGCACGTCTATGCTTGAAGAAAAAATCGTCTTTGCTGCAGCACCCACAATTTGCTCACATTACTATTAGTGATGATAAAACCCCGGGTCAACTAAAGCATTTAAACAATTTGCGTGATGAATTAAAGCGAAGACTTGATGTTGGCGAAAAGGACTTGACAATTAAATACGTTAACCACGTACCAAAAATTATTTCACATCAAAAAAACTAAATATTTACCCTTGTTCAATGGCTCTTCTGTATACGAATATCGCATCTTTATCTTCAAAATTTAATGATTTGTTATTAGAAGTAACTGAATTTAGACCTTCTATTATCGCACTCACGGAGACTTGGCTTAATCCGTCTATCTCTGATGATGCTGTACACATTGAAAATTACTCTATTTACAGAGATGATCGCCTATCTCAAAAAGGTGGCGGTGTGTGTTTTTATGTAGATAAAATTAAAATTTCAAAATTTTTTAAAATTACTCAAATTTGCATATCTGTTAAACCTTATGATTCTCTATGGTTAAAATTTGAAGGAAATGAACAAACCTTTGTTATAGCATGTATTTACAGACCACCAACAGGAGCGTCTTTTAACAATCACGAAAATGATAAAAATCTATTTAATACCATACAATCAACTATTAATCAGTATCCTAACTTAATTATCATGGGAGATTTCAATTTTCCATGTATAGACTGGTCTGCTAAAAACACAACAGGTCAAACAATCATCGAAAAACAATTTTCTGAATTGCTCTTGGAGAATAATTTGTCACAAATAGTCACTGAACCTACACGATTTAGATCCCAACAACGTCCTTCATTACTTGATTTGGTAATTTTGTCTGACGTTAACCTTGTATCGTCTTTAAACGTTTCGAATCCTGTAGGTACATCTGATCATTCAAAAATCGAAATTGAGTTACAAATTATGATATATTCAGAGCCAAATGCAAGAATTAAAACAACATCAATTGTTGACTACACTCGCATAGACGAAAGTCTCTTGACTTACGACTGGAATGGTTTAGATTCACTAAATGCGGAAGAACAATGGAAACATTTTAAATCGATTTTACAAACTTGCATTACAACAAATTCCAGACTGTTTACAAACCGACTGAGAAAAGATAAACCGTGGATAAATCAACACATGCTTGACAAAATAAAATACAAAGCTAAATTATGGAAAAAATTTAAAAGGAAGCCTACTGAAAATAATTTTTCTGCTTATAAAAGATTTTCTAACCAACTAAAATCTGATTTACAAATAGCCAGGTGTAATTATGAAAATTCTATATTAAATAAACCAAAACTATTTTATTCCCATGTACGTAAATTTATCTCTAGTCGTGTGTCGGTCCCTTTAGTACGAAATGCTTCAGGTCTACTCTGCTCCGATCATACAGAAACTGCAAACACTTTAGCGGACAGTTTTGCTGCTACCTATAATTTAAACATTAATAATAATATACCGTCATTTATGCCTACAAGTACATTTAGTGGGTTGTCTTATATTAATTTTACTCCGGATCTGGTAAAAAGCCAACTCTGTGCCATTAAATTAAATACAGCTCCAGGTCCGGATCAGATACCTCCCAAACTCCTGAGAACTTGTGCTGCCTCGTTGTCGGGCCCACTTGCCAAAATGATGACAAAATCATTCTTACAAGGCACTTTGCCCTACGAGTGGTTGCAAGCAACAATCACGCCTTTGTACAAGTCAGGAGATAAACTTGATCCTGCTAACTATAGACCTGTAAGTCTCACGTCGACATGCTGTAAAATTATGGAAAAAGTTATAGTCAAGGAACTATTAACTTACATGAGAAAAAATAATTTAATACCTGAGCATCAGCACGGCTTTTTACCAGGTAGGTCAGTTGTCACAAATTTGCTATCCTGCACAAATCTATGGACAAAAATGTTAGACACTAACCAACCTGTAGACATAATTTACCTTGATTTTAGTAAAGCCTTTGATAAAGTCCCTCACAATCTCTTGTTAGCAAAACTGGAGTCCTATGGTGTAACAGGAAATTTGCTTGATTGGATCCGAGCGTTTCTATCAAATCGAAACTATTGTGTAAAAGTCTGTGGTAAATTTTCGTACTCTAAACCAGTATTAAGTGGGGTCCCACAGGGATCAGTTCTTGGACCAATTTTATTCTTGTTATATACAGCAGATTTATTGTTTTCACTGGACAGCTATTCAGCATATGCGGATGATATTAAGTTATTTGCTAACCCACTTGTCACGGACTTGCAAGACCAACTTAATTTAATCTTCCAATGGAGCGAGAAGTGGCAAATACCACTAAATATTGCAAAATGCTGTGTACTTCAGTGTGGCCACAACAACCCAAAGTACCTTTACCATATAAATGGCATACTCCTGAGTGTAAAAACCTCAACCAAAGATCTAGGGGTCATTGTAAATGATAAGTTAGGATGGTCAGAGCAATGTCTAGCATCAGTGGGTCGAGCGCGTAAAATGTTTTATTTGCTAAAGCATGTTTTTCCAAATCCTTCAGTCAGTTTTATTTCAAAGGTGTACATCACTTACATAAGGCCGCATTTGGAATTTGCCATTCCAGTCTGGAGACCTTATTTGTTAAAGGATATTGATTTGCTGGAAAGAACTCAGCACCTGGTAACTAGATGGACACACTGTTTAAGACAAGTTTCATATGAACAACGTCTTGAAATACTCAAAATACCAGATCTACGTGCTCGTCAAAACAGGGCAGATGCAATTCAAATTTTTCGGCTTACTCATGGTTTATTTCCTGGAGTAACACGCAATTTCTTGCAAATTCAATATCATGACAGACTTAGAGGTCATTCTTATAAGCTGAAAAAAGAACCATTTAAGACTACCGTTAGAAAGAATTATTTGACAAATCGTGCATTTGATATATGGAATGGCTTGCCTGATAACGTTGTTGCAGCTGTTACTGTTTCTTCCTTCAAGAATCAATATGACACATTACAATAATTAACATTAACCTTTATTAATTAACTAATTTAACTGTAGATTATAATTGTATTTCATTTTTCATTATTCAATGGTGTTTTATTTAACACGAAACCGTATTTCTTGATATTTTGCTATAAAGGTGTTAACCTCAGCAAAGAATCTATGTTAATAATAATAATAATATCTCGAAAACAGTTACTCCTATCAATTTTTACATTTTTACCAAAATTAAAGGTGATAAAATTTCCTACAAAATAGTTATTTGCATTTTTCATGTAGAACTAACCATAAGCGAGATATAAGTTTGAAAATAATTAATAATTAAAAAAAAGTGTTTTAACAGAAAATGTCTTGTGATTTAAAATACACTTAATTTATTGGGTCCAATACTTTATTAGAAGAAAAAGGAGGTGACATAAAAGTCACCGAAGTCTTTAGAGTCGTTTTTAACTGCTGCATTTTTGTCTTCGTCTCAAACATTGAAAACTGAATTACATTTTTGTTCAGTAACAGTTACAGTTTTCTTATTGGTTTTTTGCTTATATCTCAAAAACAGTTACTCCTATCAATTTTTATCTTTCTTTCAAAATTAAAGCTGATAAAATTTCTAACAAAATAGTTATTTACATTTTTCTTGTAGGACCAAGCATAAACGAGTTATAGAGTTGGATATAAATAATATTTAACAAAAATTTGCTTTAAAATAAAATGCTTGAAAAACCGGAATTAAACTAAATTAATTGTGTCTAACACTTTAGTAGAGGAAAAAGGAGAAGACATAAAAGTCACTAAATGTTTCAGAGTCGTCTTTAGTCGTCATATTAATAACAATAACATTAATAATAATAATACTAATAGTACTAAATTTGCTTATATGCAAACGCTTAATTAAGGTAACAGTTTTTTGGTTTCTTGCTTATATCTCGAAAACAGTTACTCCTATCAATTTGTATCTTTTTTTCAAAATTAAAGCTGATGAAATTTCCTACAAAATAGTTATTTGCATTTTTTTGTAGGACCAACCATAAGCGAGTTATAGAGTTGGATATAAATAATCTTTAACAAAAACTTGCTTTAAAATAAAATGTTTGAAAAACCGAAATTAAACTAAATTAAGACTAACACTTTAGTAGAGGAAAAAGGAGAAGACATAAAAGTCACCAAAGTCTTGAGAGTCGTTTTTAGTCGTCATATTAATAACAATAACACTAATAATAATAATACTAATATTACTATATTTGATTATATGCAAGCGCTTAATTAAGGTAACAGTTTTTTGGTTTCTTGCTTATATCTCGAAAACAGTTACTCCTATCAATTTTTAAATTTTTACTAAAATTAAAGCTGATAAAATTTCCTACAAAATAGTAATTTGCATTTTTCATGTAGGACTAACCATAAGCGAGATATAAGTTTGAAAATAATTAATATTTAAAAAAAAGTGCTTTAACAGAAAATGTCTTGTGATTTAAAATACACTTAATTTAATGGGTCCAATACTTTATTAGAAGAAAGAAGAGGAGGCATAAAAGTCACTGAAGTCTTCAGAGTCGATTTTAAATGCTGCATTTTCGTCTTTGTCTCAAACATTGAAAACTGAATTACATTTTTGTTCAGTAACAGTTACAGTTTTCTTATTGGTTTTTTGCTTATATCTCGAAAACTGTTACTCCTATAAAAATAAAAATAAATAAATTGTTTGAAAAACCGAAATTAAACTAAATTAATTAAGACTAACACTTTAGTCGAGGAAAAAGGAGAAGACATAAAAGTCACCAAAGTCTTGAGAGTCGTTTTTAGTCGTCATATTAATAACAATAACATTAATAATAATAATACTAATATTACTAAATTTGCTTATATGCAAGCGCTTAATTAAGGTAACAGTTTTTTGGTTTCTTGCTTATATCTCGAAAACAGTTACTCCTATCAATTTTTAAATTTTTACTAAAATTAAAGCTGATAAAATTTCCTACAAAATAGTAATTTGCATTTTTCATGTAGGACTAACCATAAGCGAGATATAAGTTTGAAAATAATTAATATTTAAAAAAAAAGTGCTTTAACAGAAAATGTCTTGTGATTTAAAATACACTTAATTTACTGGGTCCAATACTTTATTAGAAGAAAAAAGAAATGACATAAAAGTCACTGAAGTCTTCAGAGTCGTTTTTAAATGCTGCATATTCGTCTTCGTCTCAAACATTGAAAACTGAATTACATTTTTGTTCAGTAACTGTAATAGTTTTCACTTTGGTTTTTTGCTTATATCTCAAAAACACCAAAATAGTTATTTACATTTTTCTTGTAGGACCAAGCATAAGCAAGTTATAGAGTTGGATATAAATAATATTAAACAAAAATTTACTTTAAAATAAAATGTTGAAAAACCGAAATTAAACTAAATTAATTGTGTCTAACACTTTAGTAGAGGAAAAAGGAGGAGACATAAAAGTCTCTAAAGTCTTCAGAATCGTCTTTAGTCGTCATATTAATAACAATAACATTAATAATAACAATACTATTAGTACTAAATTTGCTTATATGCAAGCGCTTAATTAAGGTAACAGTTTTTTTGTTGTTTGCTTATATCTCGAAAACAGTTACTCCTATCAATTTTTACCTTTTCACCAAAATTAAAGCAGATAAAGTTTCCTTAAAAATCGTTATTTGCATTTTTCATGTAGAACTAACCATAAGCAAGATATAAGTTTGAAAATAATTAATAATTAAAAAAAATGTGCTTTATCAGAAAATGTCTTGTGATTTAAAATACACTTAATTTATTGGGTCCAATACTTAATTAGAAAAAAAAAGGAGGTGACAGTAAATGCTGCATTTTCGTCTTCGTCTCAAACATTAAATACTGAATTACATTTTTGTTTAGTAACTGTTACAGTTTTCACTTTGGTTTTTTGCTTATATCTCGAAAACTGTTACGCCTATCAATTTTTATCTTTCCTTCAAAATTAAAGCTGATAAAATTTTTTACAAAATAGTTTTTTGCATTTTTTTTGTAGGACCAACCATAAGCGAGTTATAGAGTTGGATATAAATAATCTTTAACAAACATTTGATATAAAATAAAATGTTTGACAAACCGAAATTAAACTAAATTAATATTAAAACAATTATTAATATTATTATTATTAAAAACTGACTATAACTTTTGTATAGTAAATGTTTTTATACCAGTTTTAAAATGAGTTTTTAATTTTAGACAATTTCTTGCCTAAAAACACAGATCACAGATGATCTCTTGCATAGAAATGAGTAAACGCTAAGATAACACAAAATAAGCTTCATTTTTCCTTAAAAAAACTAAGCTTTAATTTAGAAAGAAATTCATTATTATAAGTATTATTATTATTATTATTATTATTATTATTATTACTTTTATTGCTATTATTATTATTATTATTATTATTATTATTATTATTAAAAACCGATTATAACTTTTGTATACTAATGTTTTTATTGTATTTTAAATCACAAGGCATTTTCTGTTAAAGCACTTTTTTTTTAAATATTAATTATTATCAAACTTATATCTCGCTTAAGGTTAGTCCTACATGAAAAATGCAAATAACTGTTTTGTAGGAAATTTTATCAGCATTAATTTTAGTAAAAAGATAAAAATTGATAGGAGTAACTGTTTTCGAGATATAAGCAAGAAACCAAAAAACTGTTACCTTAATTAAGGGCTTGCATATAAGCAAATTTAGTACTAAAAACAACTCTAAAGACTTTGGTGACTTTTATGTCACCTCCTTTTTCTACTAATAAAGTATTGGACCCATTAAATTAAGTGTATTTTAAATCACAAGACATTTTCTGTTAAAGCACTTTTTCTTTAAATATTAATTATTTTCAAACTTATATCTCGCTTATGGTTAGTCCTACATGAAAAATGCAAATAACTATTTTGTAGAAAATTTTATCAGCTTTAATTTTAGTAAAAAGATAAAAATTGATAGGAGTAACTGTTTTCGAGATATAAGCAAGAAACCAAAAAACTGTTACCTTAATTAAGCGTTTGCATATAAGCAAATTTAGTACTACTAGTATTATTATTATTAATGTTATTGTTATTAATATGACGATTAAAGACAACTTTGAAACCTTTAGTGAATTTTATGTCTTCTCCTTTTTCCTCTACTAAAGTGTTAGACACAATTAATTTAGTTTAATTTCAGTATTTCAAACATTTTATTTTAAAGCAAATTTTTGTTAAATATTATTTATATCCATCTCTATAACTCGCTTATGCTTGGTCCTACAAGAAAAATGCAAATAACTATTTTACAATTACTCTTATCAATTTTTATCTTTCTTTCAAGATTAAAGCTGATAAAATTTCCTACAAAATAGTGATTTGCATTTTTTTTGTAAGACCAACCATAAGCGAGTTATAGTGTTGGATATAAATAATCATTAACAAAAATTTGCTTTAAAATAAAATGTTTGAAAAACCGAAATTAAACTAAATAAATTGAGTCTAACACTTTAGTATAGGAAAAAGGAGAAGACATAAAAGCCACCAAAGTCTTGAGAGTCGTTTTTAGTCGTCATATTAATAACAATAACATTAATAGTAATAATAATACTAATATTACTAAATTTGCTTATATGCAAGCGCTTAATTAAGATAACAGTTTCTTGCTTATATCTCGAAAACAGTTACTCCTATCAATTTTTATCTTTTTACTAAAATTAAAGCTGATAAAATTTCCTACAAAATATTTATTTGCATTTTTTATGTAAGCGAGATATAAGTTTGAAAATAATTAATATTTAAAAAAAAGTGCCTTAACAGAAATTGTCTTGTGATTTAAAATACACTTAATTTATTGGGTCCAATACTTTATTAGAAGAAAAAGGAGGTGACATAAAAGTCACTGAAGTCTTCAGAGTCGTTTTTAAATGCTGCATTTTCGTCTTCGTCTCAAACATTGAAAACTGAATTACATTTATTTCAGTAACTGTAACAGTTTTCACTTTGGTTTTTTGCTTATATCTCGAAAACACCAAAATAGTTATTTACATTTTTCTTGTAGGACCAAGCATAAGCAAGTTATAGAGTTGGATATAAATAATATTAAACAAAAATTTGCTTTAAAATAAAATGTTTGAAAAACTGAAATTAAACTAAATTAATTGTGTCTAACACTTTAGTAGAGGAAAAAGAAGGAGACATAAAAGTCACTTAAGTCTTAGAGTTGTCTTTAGTCGTCATATTAATAACAATAACATTTATAATAACAATACTAGTAGTACTAAATTTGCTTATATGCAAGCGCTTAATTAAGGTAACAGTTTTTTTGTTTTTTGCTTATATCTCGAAAACAGTTACTCCTATCAATTTTTACTTTTTCACCAAAATTAGAGGTGATAAAATTTCCTACAAAATAGTTATTTGCATTTTTCATGTAGAACTAACCATAAGCGAGATATAAGTTTGAAAATAATTAATAATTAAAAAAAAGTGTTTTAACAGAAAATGTCTTGTGATTTAAAATACACTTAATTTATTGGGTCCAATAATTTATTAGAAAAAAAAGGAGGTGACATAAAAGTCACTGAAGTTTTCAGAGTCGTTTTTAAATGCTGCATTTTTGTCTTCGTCTCAAACATTGAAAACTGTATTACATTTTTGTTCAGTAACAGTTACAGTTTTCTTATTGGTTTTTTGCTTATATCTCGAAAACAGTTACTCCTATCAAATTTTATCTTTCTTTCAAAATTAAAGCTGATAAAATTTCCAACAAAACAGTTATTTACATTTTTTCTTGTAGGACCAAGCATAAACGAGTTATAGAGTTGGATATAAATAATATTTAACAAAAATTTGCTTTAAAATAAAATGCTTGAAAAACCGGAATTAAACTAAATTAATTGTGTCTAACACTTTAGTAGAGGAAAAAGGAGAAGACATAAAAGTCACTAAATGTTTCAGAGTCGTCTTTAGTCGTCATATTAATAACAATAACATTAATAATAAGCGACGATTCCTAAAATTCCTAGTTTTTATAATAGATGGAAATTATCCTATAAGGGGCTATGACCAGAACTTGCTTTTGAATAGATTCGGTCTCCAATCTTTACATTTTCGCCGTATTTGTATTATAATTAAATTTCTGTATAATTTAATTAATAATAACATCGACTGTTCTTGGCTATTAAATATGTTAAATTTTGCTGTTCCACGTTTAAACTCCAGACAAGCCATGACATTTTATCCTATAGCGAGAAGGACCAATGTAGCTGATAAGTCTCCTATCGTATTAATGACTACCCTATTTAATGATGTATGTAAAGACGGTGATATCAACTATGATTCGTGGCGGAAGATTGTTTCGTCTATATCATTAGTATAGTATTAGTGTAGTTCTAAGTTTTTGTATATATTTACTGTAAATGGGATTCCTGTAGTAAATAAAGGCTTATTATTATTATTATTATTATAATAATACTAATAGTACTAAATTTGCTTATATGCAAACGCTTAATTAAGGTAACAGTTTTTTGGTTTCTTGTTTATATCTCGAAAACAGTTACTCCTATCAATTTTTATCTTTTTTTCAAAATTAAAGCTGATAACATTTCCTACAAAATAGTTATTTGCATTTTTCTTGTAGGACCAACCATAAGCGAGTTATAAAGTTGGATATAAATAATATTTAACAAAAACTTGCTTAAAAATAAAATGTTTGAAATACTGAAATTAAACTAAATTAATTGTGTCTAACACTTTAGTAGAGAAAAAAGAAAAAGACATAAAAGTCACCAAAGTCTTCAGAATCGTTTTTAGTCGTCATATTAATAACAATAACATTAATAATAATAATACTAATAGTACTAAATCTGCTTATATGCAAACGCTTAATTAAGGTAACAGTGTTTTGGTTTCTTGCTCATATCTCGAAAACAGTTACTCCTATCAATTTTTATCTTTTTACTAAAATTCAAGCTGATAAAATTTCCTACAAAATAGTTATTTGCATTTTTTATGTAGGACTAACCATAAGCGAGATATAAGATTGAAAATAATTAATATTTAAAAAAGAAGTGCTTTAACAGAAAATGTCTTGTGATTTAAAATACACTTAATTTATTAGGTCCAATACTTTATTAAAAAAAAAAGGGGGTGACATATAAGTCACTGAAGTCTTCAGAGTCGATTTTAGATGCTGCATTTTCGTCTTCGTCTCAAACATTGAAAACTGAATTACATTTTTGTTCTGAAACGGTAACAGTTTTTACTTTGGTTTTTTGCTTATATCTCGAAAACAGTTACTCCTATCAATTTTTATCTTTCTTTCAAAATTAAAGCTGATAACATTTCCTACAAAATAGTTATTTGCATTTTTCTTGTATGACCAACCATAAGCGAGTTATAGAGTTGGATATAAATAATATTTAACAAAAATTTGCTTTAAAATAAAATGTTTGAAAAACTGAAATTAAACTAATTTAATTGTGTCTAACACTTTAGTAGAGGAAAAAGGAAAAGACATAAAAGTAACTAAAGGTTTCAAAGTTGTCTTTAATCGTCATATTAATAACAATAACATTAATAATAATAATACTAATAGTACTAAATTTGCTTATATGCAAACGCTTAATTAAGGTAACAGTGTTTTGGTTTCTTGCTCATATCTCGAAAACAGTTACTCCTATCAATTTTTATCTTTTTACTAAAATTCAAGCTGATAAAATTTCCTACAAAATAGTTATTTGCATTTTTTATGTAGGACTAACCATAAGCGAGATATAAGATTGAAAATAATTAATATTTAAAAAAGAAGTGCTTTAACAGAAAATGTCTTGTGATTTAAAATACACTTAATTTATTAGGTCCAATACTTTATTAAAAAAAAAAGGGGGTGACATATAAGTCACTGAAGTCTTCAGAGTCGATTTTAGATGCTGCATTTTCGTCTTCGTCTCAAACATTGAAAACTGAATTACATTTTTTTCTGAAACGGTAACAGTTTTTACTTTGGTTTTTTGCTTATATCTCGAAAACAGTTACTCCTATCAATTTTTATCTTTCTTCCAAATTAAAGCTGATAACATTTCCTACAAAATAGTTATTTGCATTTTTCTTGTAGGACCAACCATAAGCGAGTTATAAAGTTGGATATAAATAATATTTAACAAAAACTTGCTTAAAAATAAAATGTTTGAAATACTGAAATTAAACTCAATTAATTGTGTCTAACACTTTAGTAGAGAAAAAAGAAAAAGACATAAAAGTCACCAAAGTCTTCAGAATCGTTTTTAGTCGTCATATTAATAACAATAACATTAATAATAATAATACTGATAGTACAAAATCTGCTTATATGCAAGCGCTTTATTAAGGTAACAGTTTTTTGGTTTCTTGCTTATTATATGCAAACGCTTAATTAAGGTAACAGTGTTTTGGTTTCTTGCTCATATCTCGAAAACAGTTACTCCTGTCAACTTTTATCTTTTTACCAAAATTCAAGCTGATAAAATTTCCTACAAAATAATTATTTGCATTTTTTATGTAGGACTAACCATAAGCGAGATATAAGATTGAAAATAATTAATATTTAAAAAAGAAGTGCTATAACAGAAAATGTCTTGTGATTTAAAATACACTTAATTTATTAGGTCCAAAACTTTATTAGAAAAAAAGGGGGTGACAAATAGGTCACTGAAGTCTTCAGAGTCGATTTTAAATGCTGCATTTTCGTCTTCGTCTCAAACATTGAAAACTGAATTACATTTTTGTTCTGAAACGGTAACAGTTTTTACTTTGGTTTTTTGCTTATATCTCGAAAACAGTTACTCCTATCAATTTTTATCTTTTATTCAAAATTAAAGCTGATAACATTTCCTACAAAATAGTTATTTGCATTTTTTTTGTAGGACCAACCATAAGCGAGTTATAAAGTTGGATATAAATAATATTTAACAAAAACTTGCTTAAAAATAAAATGTTTGAAATACTGAAATTAAACTAAATTAATTGTGTCTAACACTTTAGTAGAGAAAAAAGAAAAAGACATAAAAGTCACCAAAGTCTTCAGAATCGTTTTTAGTCGTCATATTAATAACAATAACATTAATAATAATAATACTAATAGTACTAAATCTGCTTATATGCAAGCGCTTTATTAAGGTAACAGTTTTTTGGTTTCTTGCTTATATCTCGAAAACAGTTACTCCTATAAATTTTTGTCTTTTTTTCAAAATTAAAGCTGATAAAATTTCCTACAAAATAGTTATTTGCATTTTTCTTGTAGGACCAACCATAAGCGAGTTATAGAGTTGGATATAAATAATATTTAACAAAAATTTGCTTTAAAATAAAATGTTTGAAAAACTGAAATTAAACTAATTTAATTGTGTCTAACACTTTAGTAGAGAAAAAAGGAAAAGACATAAAAGTCACTAAAGGTTTCAGAGTTGTCTTTAGTTGTCATATTAATAACAATAACATTAATAATAATAATACTAATAGTACTAAATTTGCTTATATGCAAACGCTTAATTAAGGTAACAGTGTTTTGGTTTCTTGCTTATATCTCGAAAACAGTTACTCCTATCAATTTTTATCTTTTTACTAAAATTCAAGCTGATAAAATTTCCTACAAAATAGTTATTTGCATTTTTTATGTAGGACTAACCATAAGCGAGATATATGATTGAAAATAATTAATATTTAAAAAAAAAGTGCTTTAACAGAAAATGTCTTGTGATTTAAAATACACTTAATTTATTGGGTCCAATACTTTATTAGAAGAAAAAGGAAGTGACATAAAAGTCACTGAAGTCTTCAGAGTCGTTTTTAAATGCTGCAATTTCGTCTTCGTCTCAAACATTGAAAACTGAATTACATTTTTGTTCAGTAACAGTCACAGTTTTCTTATTGGTTTTTTGCTTATATCTCGAAAACAGTTACTCCTATCAATTTTTATCTTTCTGTCAAAATTAAAGCTGATTAAATTTCCTACAAAATAGTTATTTCCATTTTTCTTGTAGGACCAACCATAAGCGAGTTATAGAGTTGGATATAAATAAAATTTAACAAAAATTTGCTTTAAAATAAAATGTTTGAAAAACTGAAATTAAACTAATTTAATTGTTTTCAATGTTTGAGACGAAGACGAAAATGCAGCATTTAAAATCGACTCTGAAGACTTCAGTGACTTATATGTCACCCCCTTTTTTTCTAATAAAGTATTGGACCTAATAAATTAAGTGTATTTTAAATCACAAGACATTTTCTGTTAAAGCACTTCTTTTTTAAATATTAATTATTTTCAATCTTATATCTCGCTTATGGTTAGTCCTACATAAAAAATGCAAATAATTATTTTGTAGGAAATTTTATTAGCTTGAATTTTAGTAAAAAGATAAAAATTGATAGGAGTAACTGTTTTCGAGATATGAGCAAGAAACCAAAACACTGTTACCTTAATTAAGCGTTTGCATATAAGCAAATTTAGTACTATTAGTATTATTATTATTAATGTTATTGTTATTAATATGACGATTAAAGACAACTTTAAAACCTTTAGTGACTTTTATGTCTTCTTCTTTTTCCTCTACTAAAGTGTTAGACACAATTAAATTAGTTTAATTTCAGTTTTTCAAACATTTTATTTTAAAGCAAATTTTTGTTAAATATTATTTATATCCAACTCTATAACTCGCTTATGGTTGGTCCTACAAGAAAAATGCAAATAACTATTTTGTAGGAAATTTTATCAGCTTTAATTTTGAAAAAAAGATAAAAATTGATAGGAGTAACTGTTTTCGAGATATAAGCAAAAAACCAATAAGAAAACTGTGACTGTTACTGAACAAAAATGTAATTCAGTTTTCAATGTTTGAGACGAAGACGAAACTGCAGCATTTAAAAACGACTCTGAAGACTTCAGTGACTTTTATGTCACTTTCTTTTTTTTCTAATAAAGTATTAGACCCAATAAATTAAGTGTATTTTAAATCACAAGACATTTTCTGTTAAAGCACTTGTTTTTTAAATATTAATTATTTTCAATCATATATCTCGCTTATGGTTAGTCTTACGTGAAAAATGCAAATAACTATTTTGTAGGAAATTTTATCAGCATTAATTCAAGTAGAAAGATAAAAATTGATAGGAGTAACTGTTTTCGAGATATAAGCAAGAAACCAAATAACTGTTACCTTAATAAAGCGCTTGCATATAAGCAAATTTAGTACTATTAGTATTTTTATTATTAATGTTATTGTTACTAATATGACGACAAAAAACGACTCTGAAGACTTTGGTTACTTTACGTCTTCTCCTTTTTCCTATACTAAAGTGTTAGACTCAATTAATTTAGTTTAATTTCGGTTTTTCAAACATTTTATTTTAAAGCAAATTTTTGTTAAATATTATTTATATCCAACACTATAACTCGCTTATGGTTGGTCCTACAAGAAAAATGCAAATAACTATTTTGTAGGAAGCTTTATCAGCTTCAATTTTAAAAAAAAGATAAAAATTGATAGGAGTAACTGTTTTCGAGATATAAGCAAAAAACCAATAAGAAAACTGTAACAGTTACTGAACAAAAATGTAATTCAGTTTTCAATGTTTGAGACGAAGACGAAAATGCAGCATTTACAAACGACTCTAAAGACTTCAGTGACCTTTCTGTCACCTCTTTTTTCTTCTAATAAAGTATTGGACCCAATAAATTAAGTGTATTTTAAATCACAAGACATTTTCTGTTGAAGCACTTTTTTTAAATTTTAATTATTTTTAAACTTATATCTCGCTTATGGTTAGTCCTACATTAAAAATGCAATTAACTATTTTGTAGGAAATTTTATCAGCTTTAATTTTAGTAAAAAGATAAAAATTGATAGGAGTAACTGTTTTCGAGATATAAGCAAGAAACCAAAAAATTGTTACCTGAATTAAGCGTTTGCATGTAAGCAAATTTAGTACTATTAGTATTATTATTATTAATGTTATTGTTATTAATATGACGATTAAAAACAATTCTGAAGACTTTGGTGACTTTTATGTCTTTTTCTTTTTTCTCTACTAAAGTGTTAGACACAATTAATTTAGTTTAATTTTAGTATTTCAAACATTTAATTTTTAAGCAAGTTTTTGTTAAATATTATTTATATCCAACTTTATAACTCGCTTATGGTTGGTCCTACAAGAAAGATGCAAATAACTATTTTGTAGGAAATTTTATCAGCTTTATTTTGAAAAGAAAATAAAAACTGATAAGAGTAATTGTTTTCGAGATATAAGCAAAAAACCAAAGTGAAAACTGTTACCGTTTCAGAACAAAAATGTAATTCAGTTTTCAATGTTTGAGACGAAGACGAAAATGCAGCATTTAAAATCGACTCTGAAGACTTCAGTGACTTATGTCACCCCCTTTTTCTTCTAATAAAGTATTGGACCTAATAAATTAAGTGTATTTTAAATCACAAGACATTTTCTGTTAAAGCACTTTTTTTTTAAATATTAATTATTTTCAAACTTATATCTCGCTTATGGTTAGTCCTACATGAAAAATGCAAATAACTATTATGTAGGAAATTTTATCAGCTTGAATTTTAGTAAAAAGATAAAAATTGATAGGAGTAACTGATTTCGAGATATAAGCAAGAAACCAAAACACTGTTACCTTAATTAAGCGTTTGCATATAAGCAAATTTAGTACTATTAGTATTATTATTATTAATGTTATTGTTATTAATATGACGATTAAAGACGACTCTGAAATCTTTAGTGACTTTTATGTCTTCTTCTTTTTCCTCTACTAAAGTCTTAGACACAATTAATTTAGTTTAATTTCAGTATTTCAAACATTTTATTTTAAAGCAAATTTTTGTTAAATATTATTTAAATCCATCTCTATAACTCGCTTATGCTTGGTCCTACAAGAAAAATGCAAATAACTATTTTGTAGAAAATTTTATCAGCTTTAATTTTAGTAAAAAGATAAAAATTGATAGGAGTAACTGTTTTCGAGATATAAGCAAGAAACCAAAAAACTGTTACCTTAATAAAGCGCTTGCATATAAGCAGATTTAGTACTATTAGTATTATTATTATTAATGTTATTGTTATTAATATGACGACTAAAAACGATTCTGAAGACTTTGGTGACTTTTATGTCCTTTTCTTTTTTCTCTACTAAAGTGTTAGACACAATTAATTTAGTTTAGTTTCAGTATTTCAAACATATTATTTTTATGCAAGTTTTTGTTAAATATTATTTATATCCAACTTTATAACTCGCTTATGGTTGGTCCTACAAGAGAAATGCAAATAACTATTTTGTAGGAAATGTTATCAGCTTTAATTTTGAAAGAAAGATAAAAATTGATAGGAGTAACTGTTTTCGAGATATAAGCAAAAAACCAAAGTAAAAACTGTTACCGTTTCAGAACAAAAATGTAATTCAGTTTTCAATGTTTGAGACGAAGACGAAAATGCAGCATTTAAAATCGACTCTGAAGACTTCAGTGACTTATATGTCACCCCCTTTTTTTTCTAATAAAGTATTGGACCTAATAAATTAAGTGTATTTTATATCACAAGACATTTTCTGTTAAAGCACTTCTTTTTTAAATATTAATTATTTTCAATCTTATATCTCGCTTATGGTTAGTCCTACATTAAAAATGCAAATAACTATTTTGTAGGAAATTTTATCAGCTTAAATTTTAGTAAAAAGGTAAAAATTGATAGGAGTAACTGTTTTCGAGATATAAGCAAGAAACCAAAACACTGTTACCTTAATTAAGCGTTTGCATATAAGCAAATTTAGTACTATTGGTATTATTATTATTAATGTTATTGTTATTAATATGACGATTAAAGACGACTCTGAAATTTTTAGTGACTTTTATGTCTTCTTCTTTTTCCTCTACTAAAGTGTTAGACACAATTAATTTAGTTTAATTTCAGTATTTCAAACATTTTATTTTAAAGCAAATTTTTGTTAAATATTATTTAAATCCATCTCTATGACTCGCTTATGCTTGGTCCTACAAGAAAAATGCAAATAACTATTTTGTAGGAAATTTTATCAGCTTTAATTTTAGTAAAAAGATAAAAATTGATAGGAGTAACTGTTTTCGAGATATAAGCAAGAAACCAAAAAACTGTTAACTTAATTAAGCGTTTGCATATAAGCAAATTTAGTACTATTAGTATTATTATTATTAATGTTATTGTTTTTAATATGACGATTAAAGACGACTCTGAAATCTTTAGTGACTTTTATGTCTTCTTCTTTTTCCTCTACTAAAGTGTTAGACACAATTAATTTAATTTAATTTCAGTGTTTCAAACATTTTATTTTAAAGCAAATTTTTGTTAAATATTATTTAAATCCATCTCTATAACTCGCTTATGCTTGGTCCTACAAGAAAAACGCAAATAACTATTTTGTAGGAAATTTTATCAGCTTTAATTTTAGTAAAAAGATAAAAATTGATAGAAGTAACTGTTTTCGAGATATAAGCAAGAAACCAAAAAACTGTTACCTTAATAAAGCGCTTACATATAAGCAGATTTAGTACTATTAGTATTATTATTATTAATGTTATTGTTATTAATATGACGACTAAAAACGATTCTGAAGACTTTGGTGACTTTTATGTCTTTTTCTTTTTTCTCTACTAAAGTGTTACACACAATTAATTTAGTTTAATTTCAGTATTTCAAACATATTATTTTTAAGCAAGTTTTTGTTAAATATCATTTATATCCAACTTTATAACTCGCTTATGGTTGGTCCTACAAGAGAAATGGAAATAACTATTTTGTAGGAAATGTTATCAGCTTTAATTTTGAAAGAAAGATAAAAATTGATAGGAGTAACTGTTTTCGAGATATAAGCAAAAAACCAAAGTAAAAACTGTTACCGTTTCAGAACAAAAATGTAATTCAGTTTTCAATGTTTGAGACGAAGACGAAAATGCAGCATTTAAAATCGACTCTGAAGACTTCAGTGACTTATATGTCACCCCCTTTTTTTTCTAATAAAGTATTGGACCTAATAAATTAAGTGTATTTTAAATCACAAGACATTTTCTGTTAAAGCACTTCTTTTTTAAATATTAATTATTTTCAATCTTATATCTCGCTTATGGTTAGTCCTACATAAAAAATGCAAATAACTATTTTGTAGAAAATTTTATCAGCTTGAATTTTAGTAAAAAGATAAAAATTGATAGAAGTAACTGTTTTCGAGATATAAGCAAGAAACCAAAACACTGTTACCTTAATTAAGCGTTTGCATATAAGCAAATTTTGTACTATTGGTATTATTATTATTAATGTTATTGTTATTAATATGACGATTAAAGACGACTCTGAAATCTTTAGTGACTTTTATGTCTTCTTCTTTTTCCTCTACTAAAGTGTTAGACACAATTAATTTAGTTTAATTTCAGTATTTCAAACATTTTATTTTAAAGCAAATTTTTGTTAAATATTATTTAAATCCATCTCTATAACTCGCTTATGCTTGGTCCTACAAGAAAAATGCAAATAACTATTTTGTAGGAAATTTTATCAGCTTTAATTTTAGTAAAAAGATAAAAATTGATAGGAGTAACTGTTTTCGAGATATAAGCAAGAAACCAAAAAACTGTTACCTTAATAAAGCGCTTGCATATAAGCAGATTTAGTACTATTAGTATTATTATTATTAATGTTATTGTTATTAATATGACGACTAAAAACGATTCTGAAGACTTTGGTGACTTTTATGTCTTTTTCTTTTTTCTCTACTAAAGTGTTAGACACAATTAATTTAGTTTAATTTCAGTATTTTAAACATATTATTTTTAAGCAAGTTTTTGTTAAATATCATTTATATCCAACTTTATAACTCGCTTATGGTTGGTCCTACAAGAGAAATGCAAATAACTATTTTGTAGGAAATGTTATCAGCTTTAATTTTGAAAGAAAGATAAAAATTGATAGGAGTAACTGTTACCGTTTCAGAACAAAAATGTAATTCAGTTTTCAATGTTTGAGACGAAGACGAAAATGCAGCATTTAAAATCGACTCTGAAGACTTCAGTGACTTATATGTCACCCCCTTTTTTTTCTAATAAAGTATTGGACCTAATAAATTAAGTGTATTTTAAATCACAAGACATTTTCTGTTAAAGCACTTCTTTTTTAAATATTAATTATTTTCAATCTTATATCTCGCTTATGGTTAGTCCGACATAAAAAATGCAAATAACTATTTTGTAGAAAATTTTATCAGCTTGAATTTTAGTAAAAAGATAAAAATTGATAGGAGTAACTGTTTTCGAGATATAAGCCAGAAACCAAAACACTGTTACCTTAATTAAGCGTTTGCATATAAGCAAATTTAGTACTATTGGTATTATTATTATTAATGTTATTGTTATTAATATGACGATTAAAGACGACTCTGAAATCTTTAGTGACTTTTATGTCTTCTTCTTTTTCCTCTACTAAAGTGTTAGACACAATTAATTTAGTTTAATTTCAGTATTTCAAACATTTTATTTTAAAGCAAATTTTTGTTAAATATTATTTAAATCCATCTCTATAACTCGCTTATGCTTGGTCCTACAAGAAAAATGCAAATAACTATTTTGTAGGAAATTTTATCAGCTTTAATTTTAGTAAAAAGATAAAAATTGATAGGAGTAACTGTTTTCGAGATATAAGCCAGAAACCAAAAAACTGTTACCTTAATAAAGCGCTTGCATATAAGCAGATTTAGTACTATTAGTATTATTATTATTAATGTTATTGTTATTAATATGACGACTAAAAACGATTCTGAAGACTTTGGTGACTTTTATGTCTTTTTCTTTTTTCTCTACTAAAGTGTTAGACACAATTAATTTAGTTTAATTTCAGTATTTCAAACATTTTATTTTTAAGCAAGTTTTTGTTAAATATTATTTATATCCAACTTTATAACTCGCTTATGGTTGGTCCTACAAAAAAAATGCAAATAACTATTTTGTAGGAAATGTTATCAGCTTTAATTTTGAAAAAAAGATAAAAATTGATAGGAGTAACTGTTTTCGAGATATAAGCAAAAAACCAAAGTAAAAACTGTTACCGTTTCAGAACAAAAATGTAATTCAGTTTTCAATGTTTGAGACGAAGACGAAAATGCAGCATTTAAAATCGACTTTGAAGACTTCGGTGACTTATATGTCACCCCCTTTTTTTTCTAATAAAGTATTGGACCTAATAAATTAAGTGTATTTTAAATCGCAAGACATTTTCTGTTAAAGCACTTCTTTTTTAAATATTAATTATTTTCCATCTTATATCTCGCTTATGGTTAGTCCTTCATAAAAAATGCAAATAACTATTTTGTAGGAAATTTTATCAGCTTGAATTTTAGTAAAAAGATAAAAATTGATAGGAGTAACTGTTTTCGAGATATAAGCAAGAAACCAAAACACTGTTACCTTAATTAAGCGTTTGCATATAAGTAAATTTAGTACTATTGGTATTATTATTATTAATGTTATTGTTATTAATATGACGATTAAAGACAACTTTGAAACCTTTAGTGACTTTTATGTCTTCTTCTTTTTCCTCTACTAAAGTGTTAGACACAATTAAATTAGTTTAATTTCAGTTTTTCAAACATTTTATTTTAAAGCAAATTTTTGTTAAATATTATTTATATCCAACTCTATAACTCGCTTATGGTTGGTCCTACAAGAAAAATGCAAATAACTATTTTGTAGGAAATTTTATCAGCTTTAATTTTGAAAAAAAGATAAAAATTGATAGGAGTAACTGTTTTCGAGATATAAGCAAAAAACCAATAAGAAAACTGTGACTGTTACTGAACAAAAATGTAATTCAGTTTTCAATGTTTGAGACGAAGACGAAACTGCAGCATTTAAAAACGACTCTGAAGACTTCAGTGACTTTTATGTCACTTTCTTTTTCTTCTAATAAAGTATTAGACCCAATAAATTAAGTGTATTTTAAATCACAAGACATTTTCTGTTAAAGCACTTTTTTTTTAAATATTAATTATTTTCAATCATATATCTCGCTTATGGTTAGTCTTACATGAAAAATGCAAATAACTATTTTGTAGGAAATTTTATCAGCTTTAATTTTAGTAAAAAGATAAAAATTGATAGGAGTAACTGTTTTCGAGATATAAGCCAGAAACCAAAAAACTGTTACCTTAATAAAGCGCTTGCATATAAGCAGATTTAGTACTATTAGTATTATTATTATTAATGTTATTGTTATTAATATGACGACTAAAAACGATTCTGAAGACTTTGGTGACTTTTATGTCTTTTTCTTTTTTCTCTACTAAAGTGTTAGACACAATTAATTTAGTTTAATTTCAGTATTTCAAACATTTTATTTTTAAGCAAGTTTTTGTTAAATATTATTTATATCCAACTTTATAACTCGCTTATGGTTGGTCCTACAAAAAAAATGCAAATAACTATTTTGTAGGAAATGTTATCAGCTTTAATTTTGAAAAAAAGATAAAAATTGATAGGAGTAACTGTTTTCGAGATATAAGCAAAAAACCAAAGTAAAAACTGTTACCGTTTCAGAACAAAAATGTAATTCAGTTTTCAATGTTTGAGACGAAGACGAAAATGCAGCATTTAAAATCGACTTTGAAGACTTCGGTGACTTATATGTCACCCCCTTTTTTTTCTAATAAAGTATTGGACCTAATAAATTAAGTGTATTTTAAATCGCAAGACATTTTCTGTTAAAGCACTTCTTTTTTAAATATTAATTATTTTCCATCTTATATCTCGCTTATGGTTAGTCCTTCATAAAAAATGCAAATAACTATTTTGTAGGAAATTTTATCAGCTTGAATTTTAGTAAAAAGATAAAAATTGATAGGAGTAACTGTTTTCGAGATATAAGCAAGAAACCAAAACACTGTTACCTTAATTAAGCGTTTGCATATAAGTAAATTTAGTACTATTGGTATTATTATTATTAATGTTATTGTTATTAATATGACGATTAAAGACAACTTTGAAACCTTTAGTGACTTTTATGTCTTCTTCTTTTTCCTCTACTAAAGTGTTAGACACAATTAAATTAGTTTAATTTCAGTTTTTCAAACATTTTATTTTAAAGCAAATTTTTGTTAAATATTATTTATATCCAACTCTATAACTCGCTTATGGTTGGTCCTACAAGAAAAATGCAAATAACTATTTTGTAGGAAATTTTATCAGCTTTAATTTTGAAAAAAAGATAAAAATTGATAGGAGTAACTGTTTTCGAGATATAAGCAAAAAACCAATAAGAAAACTGTGACTGTTACTGAACAAAAATGTAATTCAGTTTTCAATGTTTGAGACGAAGACGAAACTGCAGCATTTAAAAACGACTCTGAAGACTTCAGTGACTTTTATGTCACTTTCTTTTTCTTCTAATAAAGTATTAGACCCAATAAATTAAGTGTATTTTAAATCACAAGACATTTTCTGTTAAAGCACTTTTTTTTTTAATATTAATTATTTTCAATCATATATCTCGCTTATGGTTAGTCTTACATGAAAAATGCAAATAACTATTTTGTAGGAAATTTTATGAGCTTTAATTTTAGTAAAAAGATAAAAATTGATAGGAGTAACTGTTTTCGAGATATAAGCAAGAAACCAAAAAACTGTTACCTTAATAAAGCGCTTGCATATAAGCAAATTTAGTACTATTAGTATTATTATTATTAATGTTATTGTTATTAATATGACGACTAAAAACGACTCTGAAAACTATGGTGACTTTTATGTCTTCTCCTTTTTCCTATACTAAAGTGTTAGACTCAATTAATTTAGTTTACTTTCGGTTTTTCAAACATTTTATTTTAAAGCAAATTTTTGTTAAATATTATTTATATCCAACTCTATAACTCGCTTATGGTTGGTCCTACAAGAAAAATGCAAATAACTATTTTGTAGGAAATTTTATCAGCTTTAATTTTGAAAAGAAGATAAAAATTGATAGGAGTAACTGTTTTCGAGATATAAGCAAAAAACCAATAAGAAAACTGTGACTGTTACTGAACAAAAATATAATTCAGTTTTCAATGTTTGAGAGGAAGACGAAACTGCAGCATTTAAAAACGACTCTGAAGATTTCAGTGACTTTTATGTCACTTTCTTTTTCTTCTAATAAAGTATTAGACCCAATAAATTAAGTGTATTTTAAATCACAAGACATTTTCTGTTAAAGCACTTTTTTTTAAAATATTAATTATTTTCAATCATATATCTCGCTTATGGTTAGTCTTACATGAAAAATGCAAATAACTATTTTGTAGGAAATTTTATCAGCTTTAATTTTAGTAAAAATATAAAAATTGATAGGAGTAACTGTTTTCGAGATATAAGCAAGAAACCAAAAAACTGTTACCTTAATAAAGCGCTTGCATATAAGCAAATTTAGTACTATTAGTATTATTATTATTAATGTTATTGTTATTAATATGACGACTAAAAACGACTCTGAAGATTTTGGTGACTTTTATGTCTTTTCCTTTTTCCTATACTAAAGTGTTAGACTCAATTAATTTAGTTTAATTTTGGTTTTTCAAACATTTTATTTTAAAGCAAATTTTTGTTAAATATTATTTATATCCAACTCTATAACTCGCTTATGGTTGGTCCTACAAAAAAATGGAAATAACTATTTTGTAGGAAATTTTATCAGCTTTAATTTTGAAAAAAAAGATAAAAATTGATAGGAGTAACTGTTTTCGAGATATAAGCAAGAAACCAAAAAACTGTTACCTTAATTAAGCGTTTGCATATAAGCAAATTTAGTACTATTAGTATTATTATTATTAATGTTATTGTTATTAATATGACGACTAAAGACGACTCTGAAACATTTAGTGACTTTTATGTCTTCTCCTTTTTCCTCTACTAAAGTGTTAGACACAATTAATTTAGTTTAATTCCGGTTTTTCAAGCATTTTATTTTAAAGCAAATTTTTGTTAAATATTATTTATATCCAACTCTATAACTCGTTTATGCTTGGTCCTACAAAAAAAATGTAAATAACTATTTTGTTGGAAATTTTATCAGCTTTAATTTTGAAAGAAAGATAAAATTTGATAGGAGTAACAGTTTTCGAGATATAAGCAAAAAACCAGTAAGAAAACTGTAACTGTTACTGAACAAAAATGTAATTCAGTTTTCAATGTTTGAGACGAAGTCAAAAATGCAGCATTTAAAAACGACTCTGAAGACTTCAGTGACTTTTATGTCACCTCCTTTTTCTTCTAATAAAGTATTGGACCCAACAAATTAAGTGTATTTTAAATCACAAGACATTTTCTGTTAAAACACTTTTTTTTAATTAATAATTATTTTCAAACTTATATCTCGCTTATGGTTAGTTCTACATGAAAAATGCAAATAACTATTTTGTAGGAAATTTTATCACCTTTAATTTTGGTGAAAAAGTAAAAATTGATAGGAGTAACTGTTTTCGAGATATAGGCAAAAAACAAAAAAACTGTTACCTTAATTAAGCGCTTGCATATAAGCAAATTTAGTACTACTAGTATTGTTATTATAAATGTTATTGTTATTAATATGACGACTAAAGACAACTTTAAGACTTTAGTGACTTTTATGTCTCCTCCTTTTTCCTCTACTAAAGTGTTAGACACAATTAATTTAGTTTAATTTCGGTTTTTCAAACATTTTATTTTAAAGCAAATTTTTGTTAAATATTAAAAACTATAAAATGGCTTAGATTGCCTAAAAACACAGATCACACATGATCTTTTGCATAAAAATGAGAAAACGCTCATGTAACACACAAAATAAGCTCCATTTTTCCTTTTTAAAAGTATTATTATTATTATTACTTTTGTTACTATTACTATTATTATTATTATTATTATTATTATTGTTATTATTATTATTATTATTATTATTATTATTATTATTATTATTATTATTATTATTATTATTATTATTTCTATTATTATTATTATTATTATTAAAAACTTATATTAAACAGACAGAAAACGTCGTATTCTGACACAACTTAAAACACAGATCACACATGATCTTTTGCATAGAAATGAGAAAACGCTCATATAACACAAAATAAGCAAAATAAGCTTCATTTTGGCTTAGAAAACTAAGCTTACTTTTACTACTACTATTATTATTATTTTTATTATTATTATTATTATTATTACTATTATTTTTATTATTATTATTACTATTATTATTATTATTATTATTATTATTATTATTATTATTATTATTATTATTAATATTATTATTAAAGACCGATTATAACTTTTGTATAGTAAATGTTTTCATACCAGTTTTAAAATGAGTTATTAATTTTAGACAATTTCTTGCCTAAAAACACAGATCACAGATGATCTCTTGCATAGAAATGAGAAAACGCTCAGATAACACAAAATAAGCATCATTTTTGCTTAGAAAAACTAAGCTTTAATTTAGAAAGAAATTTATTATTATAAGTATTATTATCATTATTATTATTATTATTATTATTATTATTATTATTGTTTCTTTTATTACTATTATTATTATTATTATTATTATTATTATTATTATTATTATTATTATTATTATTATTATTATTAACTTTTGTATAGTAAATGTTTTTATATCAGTTTTAAAATGAGTTATTAATTTTATTCAATTTCTTGCCTAAAAACACAGATCACAGATGATCTCTTGCATAGAAATGAGAAAACGCTCATATAACACACAAAATAAGCATCATTTTTGCTTAGAAAAACTAAGCTTTAATTTAGAAAGAAATTCATTATAATAAGTATTATTATCATTATTATTATTATTTCTTTTATTACTATTATTATTATTATTATTATTATTATTATTATTATTATTACTATTATTATTATTATTATTATTATTATTATTACTATTATTATTATTATTATTATTATTATTATTATTATTATTATTATTATTATTATTATTATTAACTTTTGTATAGTAAATGTTTTTATACCAGTTTTAAAATGAGTTATTAATTTTAGACAATTTCTTGCCTAAAAATACAGATCACAGATGATTTCTTGCATAGAAATGAGAAAGCGCTCATATAACACACAAAATAAGCTTCATTTTTGCTTAGAAAACTAAGCTTACTTTTATTTCTATTATTATTTTTATTATTATTATTATTATTATTATTATTGTTATTATTATTATTATTATTAAAAACTTATATTAAACAGACAGAAAACGTCGTATTCTGACACAAAAAAACGAATTACGTTATAGACTTGACGAGAACGGCGTATCTCGGACTCTTATAGGACTCTTATAGGGTCAAAAATTATCAGTTTGGATTAAAACAAATTATTTTTGTTGACTCTCATTCTGAATTGTTCATCAGTTCAAACAAAAACGGCTTACTTTAGACGATCTTTTGCTTTGAACAAGAAAACTTACATCGAACAGACTAAAAACGTATTAATCTGGCATAAAAGAGCAATTTATGTATCACTTTGGATAAAGGCAGCTAATCCTATTCGTTTCATTGCTTAAAATAGACAAAATTGTTAATAAATCTAACAAAAACGATGTATTCTAGCACAAAATACTAATTACATTATAGTTTCGACGAGAATAGCTTACTTGGAATGATTCTTTGCTTCCAAACGAGTAAATTTTTAATAAACAGATGCCAAACATCATGTTTTGTCTTATAAAGACATTTTATATTGCAGTTTGTATTAAAACAAAATATTTTCGTTGATTCTTTGTTAGAAGCAGCAAACCTAACATTAAAGAATCTGAAAACTTTGTATTCGGACACAAACCACCGAATTTTGTTTCAGTTTAGACAAAAACGGTTGATTTTCGACAATATTTTGCTTTGAACAAGAAAGCTTATATCAAACTGACTAAAAACGTCTTATTTTAGCACAAAACAAAAGATTTGCGTTATAGTCTTAAAGCTGATTCATGCCACAGTTTGGATAAAAACCAATTATTTTTGTTAATTCATTGTTACAAACAAGAAACCTTACATCAAAGAAACTGAAAACCCCTTATTTAGGCACAGAAATTCGAATTACGTTTCAGTCTGGACAAAAACTGCTTATTTTAGACGATTCTTTGTTTTGAACACGAAAACTTACATTAAAAAGATTAAAAACGTCTTATTCTGGCTGAAAACTGCAAATTATATATTACTCTAGATGAAAGCAATTTATCCTGATTACTCCTTTACTTAGAATAGAGTAAACTTGTATAAAACTTAATGAAAACTTTAAATTTCGTCTCAAAGAAATAATTTACGTTATAGTTTTGACCAGCACTGTTTATTTCAAACGAAATTATGATTCGAAACTAATGAACTTTTATGGGGCAGATGCAAAACCACATATTACCATATAAAGCGTTGTTTTAAAGCAAAGTATTACCTTTTGCAACAAGAAATTTCACGTCAAAGAAACTGAAAACTTCGTATCCATACATAAATATCTAATTACGTATCAGTTTAGGCAAATACAGCTTATTTTAAACGATTCCTTGCTATAAACAAGAAAAATTTTATCAAGCATATTGAAAACGTCTTATTCTCGAAAATAAGAGCAAATTATGTATCAGTTTTAACAAAAGCGGATTACTCTGTTTGATTCTATGCTTAGAGTAGAGTAAACTACTATAAAACGTAATGAAAACTTTATATTCAAGCTCAAAAGAACAAATTACGTTATAGTTTTGACAAAAAAAAATATTTCGGACGATTACATACTTCGAAGTAAGCAAACTTTAATTGAACATGTGCAAAAGCTAATACTTTGCTTTAAAATAATGATTTATGTGGTAATATGGTATTTTGCATCTGTCCTATAAAAGTTTACCCGTTTCGCTCCATTGAATCATTAGAAATAAATTATTTTGACACAACAACGAAAATAATTATATAATATAATATAATATAATATAATATAATATAATATAATATAATAACTATCTCGCTTATGGTTAGTCCTACATAAAAAATGCAAATAAATATTTTGTAGGAAATTTTATCAGCTTTAATTTTAGTAAAAAGATAAAAAGTGATAGGAGTAACTGTTTTCGAGATATAAGCAAGAAACTGTTATCTTAATTAAGCGCTTGCATATAAGCAAATTTAGTAATATTAGTATTATTATTATTAATGTTATTGTTATTAATATGACGACTAAAAACGACTCTCAAGACTTTGGTGACTTTTATGTCTTCTCCTTTTTCCTATACTAAAGTGTTAGACTCAATTTATTTAGTTTAATTTCGGTTTTTCAAACATTTTATTTTAAAGCAAATTTTTGTTAATGATTATTTATATCCAACACTATAACTCGCTTATGGTTGGTCTTACAAAAAAAATGCAAATCACTATTTTGTAGGAAATTTTATCAGCTTTAATCTTGAAAGAAAGATAAAAATTGATAAGAGTAATTGTTTTCGAGATATAAGCAAAAAACCAAAGTGAAAACTGTTACAGTTACTGAACAAAAATGTAATTCAGTTTTCAATGTTTGAGACGAAGACGAAAATGCAGCATTTAAAAACGACTCTTAAAATTTCAGTAACTTTTATGTCATCTCCTTTTTCTTCTAATAAAGTATTGGACCCAATAAATTAAGTGTATTATAAATCACAAGACATTTTCTGTCAAAGCACTTTTTTTTTAAATATTAATTATTTTCAAACTTATATCTCGCTTATGGTTAGTCTTACATAAAAAATGCAAATAACTATTTTGTAGGAAATTTTATCAGCTTTAATTTTTGTAAAAAGATAAAAATTGATAGGAGTAACTGTTTTCGAGATATAAGCAAGAAACTGTTGCCTTAATTAAGCGCTTGCATATAAGCAAATTTAGTAATATTAGTATTATTATTATTAATGTTATTGTTATTAATATGACGACTAAAAACGACTCTCAAGACTTTGGTGACTTTTATGTCTTCTCCTTTTTCCTCTACTAATGTGTTAGTCTTAATTAATTTAGTTTAATTTCGGA